>NC_031976.2:7992130-8292130 GCF_001858045.2 Oreochromis niloticus | reverse complement strand
ACGGAGAAGGACACATTAAAGACAATCTGACAATGAACAAAAGAAAACTCACACAATAAATACACGCGGGTGACGAGGGAAGTGGAAACACAAGAGAAACACAGCTGTAAAAAGTTAATACGTGATGAAGCAGGGGGGAACCAAAGAGAACACACTGAACACGAGAGTAGAGACTGTCAAAATAAAACAGGAAACATGCAGACTAAGACACATGGACTTGACACTGGGACCAGGGAAGAAACAAACTGGGAACATGGGAACAGAATCAGGAGACGAAAACAAAGGAAACAAGGGACACAGAGGGAGAGGGAGATAATGGGTCGGGGGTAAGAATTTTCAAACCGAAAATCATCACCCCAATAACCGACAATATTCACGCATGAGCAGACTTTTTGATGGGCGGAGCAATGTAATCATGCACGGACTGAATTGCGCGTTTAGAACACCGAAGACGTCCAAACATGGACGAACTAATTGCCAAATTGCACACTGGAGGAGAAGGCGCAGATAGAAATGGACTGTTACCTTAGCGAGGAGGTCGTAGACGGAGAAGATGATCCACTGGTTTGGTGGAAAATGCATGAAAAACGTTTCCCATTGATGCCACACATGGCACGGAAATATCTGTGTATACCACCCACAAGCACACCTTCAGAACGCGTTTTCAGCACCGCTGGTAATATTGTTAACACTGCTAAAACCTGATAAAGTAAACATGCTTGTTTTCCTGTCAAAGAGTTTATAAGTTTTGTTTGGAGGGAATATTTTACCTTCTTTCTTGTTTGTTTCAGTATTAATATAGATACTTTTTGGATTAGTCATTTAGTTATTTATTTATTTGAGATGCGCCAAAACACACAAAAAACTTTAAAAAAAAAATTTTTTATGTTCACTGGAAAAGACATTTTGATTTTTAACTTATTTGTTGTTTGGTCGAGTGTGTAAGACAGATAAACACTGGAACGGCCTGTAAACACCATTATAGTGGAAAAAAGAAGCCAGTTTCTCGTTGTTTCCCTGCAATTCTTTCTTTCTGTTATGAGTTTGAGTAAATGAATCGCTGCTGCATTTGGGCACACTCTGAGCTGGGTGCATTTGCTCGCAGCTAAAGGAGGGTGCCGTTAAAACAGCGCTTTTATTTATTTCTTTTGACTGCTTCTGTTAGCTTCAGCCAACATTATTAGCAAAATTACTCATGGGCAAATAAATAAAAAAAATCTCCCTTGTAAAAACGATTGACAATAACCTCAGCCTATAGACTCAGATAGTCGATATATCACCCAACCTTACCGGGGTGAACATACATGAACTGACATGACAGACAGGGGAGCCATGGAAGGAAACACAAGGAGGGGAACAAGACACAAGGACACACACAAACACACAGAGAGGGACACAGAGGACAAAGACACAAGGGGAACCTAAGAAACAAAGAAACTAAACTGATCACAAGAAAACTCAGAGACATAGTAAGAATGATCTCAGAGCTAACTAGTCAGTTCAAGTCCAAAAACCAAAACCCATTAGGAAAATCTGTATTTTCCTAATGAAAAGTTATCAGATTAATTATTGTTATTGTTTAATTATGAAGAATTATCATACACAAAAACTCGAAAAGTCAATACCAAAATTTTAAAAATATTCAATTAACAATCACTCAATACTAGTATGACTGAAAATATTACAGCTGAGAAACATTTTATAGATAAGATAAGATAAGATGGCCTTTATTAGTCCCACAGGTGGGAAATTTGTTTTGTTACAGCAAAAGTGCAAAGTTATGTAGCAGAAATTAGAAAACACTGGAATGCAATAAAATACAATAAAATAAAATAAAATACTATATACAATAGAATAAAATAGAAATACAATTACTATATACAACTGAGTAGGAAAATACAAAAACACAACTTCGTCAGAAGAAGAATTGCACATATAGCAGTCTTATTGTACATGTGTGGGTTTGTGTGTTTGATCAGCTGCAAAAGTCTTTATTGTAGAGTCTGACAGCAGTGGGGAGGAAAGACCTGCGAAATCTCTCCGTCCCACACCGTGGGTGCCGCAGTCTCCCACTGAAGGAGCTGCTCAGTGCTGTCACAGTCTCATGCATGGGGTGGGAGATGTTGTCCAACAGGGATGACAGCTTAGCCACCATTCTCCTGTCACTCACCACCTCCACTGGGTCCAGAGGGCATCCTAGAACAGAGCTGGCCCTTCGGATCAGCCTGTTCAGTCTCTTCCTGTCCCCAGCAGAGATGCTGCCCCCCCAGCAGACCACACCATAAAAGATGGCTGAGGCCACCACAGAGCCACCACAGATGGCTGAGGCCACCACAGAGTCATAGATTGTTATTATCAATCTGTATTGAGTATGAAATGTTTTTCAGTTTTACATTTAATTTTTAAAGCCTAAAACTGCTGCTTTACAGCAAGTACGATGCATATTATGACACATAGCCTACATAATCCACTTCTAATGCTCAACTCAACTAACCTTACCTGAGTAAATCGAGGCACACATATTACTCCAAGCTAAACTCATACATTTATTGTAGCATGTGTTTATCTCATTAGTTATTTCATAGTCATATTTGTTAATGTATATTTGTTAATTAAACAAATGGGATTCTGTAGTTTTAAGGATGTGGGGAATTCCCGTAGTTTAAACATCAACACATAAACCTAAGCCTAGACTGTGAATCCATCCATACATTTTCTTCCGCAGTTCCACAATCACAGGTCACCAGTCTGTCACAAGACTAACACAGACATTCATACCTATGGGCAATTTAGTTTTACCATTTAACCTACCGGTAACCCCACTGTATACCACTGAGCTGTGTTAAATACATTTTTAAAATCTTTTTTTAAATAAAAAAAAATATTGTCACGTCAATTTTTTGTAGCCTATAGCACATTTAAACAACAGATTCCAGGTCTCTAAAAAAAGCAACAAAAAACCAAAAAACAGAATCAATATATAGGAAAACCGTGTCAACTATTTATTATGGGTTCTTAAAATCACAATACTGTTGTGTTGGTGTTCATTAAAATGTGTTCAGAATTTGGCAAATGCCTGATGACTCAGCTCATAAATAATGACACACTGCCCTCCCCTACATAAACTCTCTTTATAGGTTCGGTGAAGTGTACTGTATACTGCTCTTAATTTACCTGGTATTGGATCATACCAAAATTTGCAGTATGGCAGAGCCTTTAGTGAGCACATGTGAGCTGTGATGTATTTAAACAGCGGTGTTTCGCATATAACTATGACAGGCGGAAGAAGAAGTAGTTCCTACCAATCGACACAGTGGTCCTGTTAATCATAAATTACAAATGTACCCTAAATTAATAAAATAAGGATATTTTAATATGAAAATCGTTTTGATAAATATTTGTTATTGGAGGAATTCATATGTCAGTGTCGATCCGCACACCACTACTACGTGTAGTCACGTCATCAACGCTTGAAAAAAGCATTGCGCACCTACACCGTTATGTACGGTTTAATATAAGGTCGTTATTCATGGTCCCTTTAAGTGCACCTCGTGAATTCATCAATCTGTTACCCAAGGACATAAAGTTGTTTAAAAGGCTGTTTTGGATTAATTTTCCTTTGCTTGGATAAACATACCTGTAATGACTTTGCTACTCTTTTTGATGCCGTGTTGTATATAATTAAAAACGTCTGAAAGTTTTATCTCAAAACAAGTCTGTTTTTTAAAATCAACAAATCCCATAATATTTTTACTTAACACATTACCAAGGCCCTTGTGATAGCTTTCATGTTTCACTTTTAGAAGCTACCTTATTGTTATGATTTCAGCACTGAATTATATAAAACGCGGCATCAAGAACAACAAAGTTAGTGCAGAGATATGTTTTTCTCAACAACGGAAACATTGTGTGTGTGTGCGTGCGCAAATGTTTTAGAAGCTTGGACAGCGTCATCGCGGTAAGAATGTGGGGAATTCCCGTAGTTTAAACATCAACATATAAACCTAAGCCTAGACATCAAGACCTCAAGGCAACGCGAGTTCATCGTCGACATGTTTGTTGGAACCTCAGTATGTCATAACTCTGATGTAATATTGGGAGCGTACTTTTTTGTTTGTTTGTTTGTTTGTGTTTTTTCGCATAATGACGCGTGTCATTTCTCTTCACAGATTATCGCGACAGCGCTGTTCCTGCTCTCCGGTTCACTCTGTGGTGCCTCAGTGGTGGATCCTGTTCCCACCTTTGACCATCGAGACCCGGTAACCGGAGAAATCCTCAAATGTCCCAAGTGTCCACCAGGCACGTTCATGTCTGCTCATTGCACTGCCACCACACGCACACAGTGTCAGTCGTGCAGAGATGGCCACTTCACCGATCTGTGGAACTACCTGCCCAGGTGTCTGTACTGCAGCAACATTTGCACAGGTAACCAGGAGGTGGAAACAGAGTGCTCCCCGACAACCAACAGGATCTGTCGGTGCAAAGAAGGCTTTTACTCGGCTGATGACTTCTGTATCAGGCACACAGAGTGTGGCCCCGGATACGGGGTTCAAACCAAAGGTACAGTACCCATTTATTAAATATGAACTACTAAACCATCCATTCATCTTCCTCTGTTTATCCAAAACATCATTATGTCTAACTCACTTTACACTTCCAACAACTAAGTTCATGACAACTCCACTGAATGGTAGTGACCTGAAGTCCTCTCACAGGTGCCAAAAACAAAATATTTTTTTTAATGCAACCAAATTTACAAAGTTATTTCAAACTTTCTCAGGTGAGACTCTCAGGACATTCCTCTCAGGATTCTTCCATTCACACAGGATGCGTGTAGGAAAAATGAAGAAATTTGTTTCCAAGTGAGCACACTCTTTGTCTGTTTGATTATTCTCCAGCACTCCTTCACCTCTAAATTCAAAAAAGATGCCCATTAAACCATTGTCTCCCTGCAACAGATACATCCTTACCTCGTTGGAAGAGAGGCGCAATCTCCCCAAACAGAGAGAGACTCTCATGGATCACATCATAGACTGGCTGGCAAAGGCTCCAGAGGAAAAGCTGAGGAAGATTCCTGACATGCTAAGAGCTTCAGATCTTAACTCCATGGCAAAAAAACTAAAGAAGAGACTCCATGAGATTAAGCAGCAGAACCCAAACTGCAGCTTAACAATTGATGAAGTAAACAATGCTCTCTAGTCTGCAGTCTGTTACACATTTATAAAAACTGTATACCTGTTTTACAAAGTTGTTATGTGATAAAGGAGAATATTCTTTGTATCGTTTGTCATTTTATATGTGTATATGTACTGTATAAACTTTAGGTTTTCATTGCTAAAGCTACTGTTTGTATATGTTGTACTTAACTTCAGATGGTGTAGTGTCTGGGCATCAGCGGTTTGGTGGGGGAAAGAGGAAGTACAGGAAAGTATTTGAAGGAAGAGGTTTGCAAAGATTCAGATTACGAAAGCAGACAGGAGTACTGAGAGACTACGCATGAAGGAGAAAAGGACTGGAGAGATTGAGCTGGAAATGATTTGCAGCGGGTTTTGGTGGTTAAGGATAGACATGAATATATGATAAGAAGTGAAGAGTGTGTTGCAAATGAGAGAGAACAGATGAAATAAAGACAGTGATATAGGAAGTGCAAGTAAGGAGGAAGTATGGGCAGCTATGAAGAGTGTAACCGCGACCGGTCAGCCTTCCAAAAACTGTTAACTACATGTAACTCATGATTTAACAAGGGTGGAAGAAATCAGAAAGAGGACAAATACTTTTTTACAGCACTCTACCTGATTCTCCAAATTGTTTGACACAATCTGGAAAGGCGGAAATATTCTAATTTCAACTATAGTTCAAGTATAGTTTACTAAAAAAAATGTGCTGCAAAACTTTTCTTTTATATATATATATATATATATATATATATATATCTATGTGTGTATATATATATATATATATATATATATATATATATATATATATATATATATAAAGAATCCAACATGGTGCAACCATAACAACCTGTACTGTCAACGAGCTACCACATGGTGTCGCCGCCTCTCCGTTTATATCAGTGTTGGAAAAACCACTTCCAACAAATTAAGTCTTTATTTCAAACAATAAAATGTAGCCTGCCACTCTTGACGTATGCTATTGCTGTTTTTCCTCAAAAGACTCTAACAACTATCAAACAAAGCTTTAACCTCCTAGGATCTGCCATCCACATATGTGGACATCACATTTTGGGTTATTTAGACCAAAATACTCAATTTTGCTCTACAAGGGCCTGATATCCACTTACGAGGACATTATGCTGCTACTGTTCTATCAAAATTTTAAACGAATATCCTCATATTTCGCTCTTATTTTTCGTAAAAACAAAAATAAGGTAAAAAAAAAAAAAAAATCTGGTAATTCTTTGCTTTTACATTCATCAGGCCCCAATGTGACCAAATAGCAAAGAGAAATTAAAAATGCATGCCGTGGAAGAGTTCGGGTCTTAGGAGGTTAATATATTTTTAATGTACTTGCAAGCGATATATAACATAATCTTTAAAGCTAATGACGCTGTGCGCTTTAGCTACTTCTGCATCGGGAGTCTTGTGTGTAAGGTGTTAGACATGGGGATTGGCACCGCTAGAGGTCCCAGCTTCCCAGGAGCTGGTGCTGTAGTCTGCTCATTAATATCGGTCTGACACCACCAGCGCCGCCGCCCCTCCTGCCACGCCATGCCGGCTCGGCATCGCATCGGCTCCCAGGCTGTGCATCACCGACCGGGGAGGGGCTCCGTTTCCCACCATTGGCTGGTAGCCTACTGTAGCCCATTACCGACAGCTTTACGGTAGAGTGTGTGTGTGAGAGCGTGTAAGCGGTGGTCTTTTTTTATCTCGGCCAGGCGCTCAGGCTGCCGGGTTTCAGCATGATTTTAAAAGGACTCTAGCTGATTTTCCCTCCCTAGCATCAGCCTTTGAACCTCACCACTCTCCAAACTGAAAAGGGATGCGCCTAAACAGAAGCGGATACATTGTCCGGACACTGCGAGAGAAGAGGAGCATGTAACCGGGAGAATCCCAGCAGCAGCAGCGGCGGCGGCGGAACCACCTGACTCTTTCCTCTTTTTCCGCTCACGATTTCCCCTCATAATTTAAGGCTTCTCGATGCGCTGAGCCAGTTCTTATCGTTGTTTTGGATATTATCTTCAGCAAAATGAGCGAGGAAGTGTCGGAGGTCCCAAAAGAGCTTCTGGGTAAGATACAAAAGCGGATTTGTGGCTGTGTCCAGGCTGGAACAATCACCGATACCCTCTCTATCATTTTCCTAACTCACAGCGTGCATGTGCTCCGTATGGGAACAAGTTTTAGTGATAGTATTGTAACCATAAAATCTATTGTGTTTATAATGCAGCCACACTTGGAGTGCAGTGCTAAGGCACAAATATCCAACCACAGAATAAAAATATATATACAGGGTTCATTATTTTTCTTTTAAATTCATTCATTTCAATATCATAGCAATACTAAACAGATTTCTCCCTAAAGCAGACTGCTGTTATTAAGAGACTGCAAATTCTTGAGCTCCAGTTAAGCTTGAGATGTTTATACGTGGAGCACTGCCACAAGGTGCTTGTTCTGTTAATGTTTACATGGGAGAAGAGCCAGATAGTTGAGATGTGTGTGGTCAGTCTGTCAGTCCTCTGCACGTAATTTTAACTCACAGTCATCCTGGTCCACTTTAGCATCTCTAGCCTTCTTGGTAGCTGCTCTACTATGTTTTCATGAGCCTCTTTCCTCATTTGTGTTGAGTCTGGCAACCCCTTGGCTCAGGGTCCCTGTTTAAGAAAGTAGTTCAGGTTTTGACACCCAGGTGTAATGTTGGGTGAACACAAGCTCTTCATCCTTCATCTCAAGCAGGGTTCATTTTCTCATTGCCAAACACAGGAGTAGTGGAGAATGTCAAGGAGGCTTTTAGGAAAATGCTGTCAGGTCATGTGTTAGCCATGGATCATTTATACTATAGTTCCCTAACACAGCTTTTACATGTTATTTTCTGTGTAACCTGGCCTCCAGTTAGGACAGAAGCCATAAAGAGTGTAATTTTACATTGCAGGAATTTCAGTGGAACTCTTGCACACTTGACCTTTTAACTAATTTGAGCCATTTTGTTTACGTTTTCCCTGAACCGTTAAACATATATGTCTTTAACAGAGACTGGGAACCACTTGAATAATTTTAAATACAGTTTTTGCAGGTTTTTACAGTGTTTGGGTTTGTTATAGACGGTATTTTTCCTCCTCTTCCTAATGGGAAATTTCCCTGATGTTTGCTGACTAATTCACCCAACTCTGCACACTAAATATAAGGAATCTGTCTGCGTCTGGGTATAACCAGCCATTGTTTGTTGGTGGCGATGATTCAGTATCATGCAGCATTACTCTTGGCATCCTGCAAGGAGTTTCAGCATGATGCTGCAGATGGAAAAGTGTTGCATGAACTCAGACTGTTCTCTGCTGAGTAACAGGACATGTCATGTGCTTGTGCTCATGTTTTCCGTTTAACTTACTTGGTAGTGAGCAGATTAGGTCAGGACGGGGAAAACACTTCAGCCTTTTGAGGATGGAATATTGAAGTGGACATATTCAGAATAAGTGAGTTGGTGCTCAAAATGTATTTTACTGAAACATGCTGAGACACATTCAAAGTTAGGGCAACAGTTACTCCCCTGATTACACACCTAAAGTAACCAGACAGGCAAGGCTGCGTCAGCAAGGAGAGTTAGGAAACGGAAGGAGAAAGCTTACTGCGCAATGCTGATGCTGGTAGTAAACTTGACCTTCATCTCTATGATCTTTTTGGAGAGTGAGTTAAATATTTAAAATGCCCTTTCTTTCCATAAAATTGCTTTATGTTACTATTTTCTCACACTCAGAACTTTAAACAGTTAGAAGAGAGGAAAAACAATTTTCCCCACTTTTGAAGCAAACTGGCTCTAAAATGACTTAAATGATTATTTGTCTCTATATTGATATATGATGTCTTCTTATGTTACGCCGAGAGATGCGGTGAGGGAAACATTAGACTTCACACTGTCTTAACTGAAGTAATTGCTTTATTATCTCATGCCGATATCATGCATATACAGATAGCAACTTCTCAAAATGGCCCCCAATCCATTTCCTGCTCCCTTTAAATACTCTAAAGACCACGCCTTCTCCAATCAGACTGGCCTATAAAAGAGCTGCAATTGAGGCAGGCCACCTTTTTACTGGGAAAACAAGATGGCCACCACAGAGGTAACCTGCAAAACACTCTTATTACATGATTGCTTCCCAACATTACTCACCACCCCCCCCTTCAGGTTGACACATATCCGGCAAACGGGAAAGATAGTCAGCAATAAGATTCTTCTTACCCGGACAATGCTGGATGGTGAACTGGTATGGCTGGAGGGCTAGGCACCAGCGCAGTATCCTCGCATTTTGATGTTGTTTGGAGTGCATCCACACCAGGGGTCTGTGATCTGTCTGAAGAATAAACTCTCTTCCAAGGAGATAATATTTCAATGAATCAATTGCCCATTTAATTGCCAGTCCTTCTTTTTCCACTGTGGAATAGTTTTTTTCCCTGTCAAACAGCTTTTTACTTAAGAAAAGCACAGGTTTTTCTTCACCAGCTTCTCCCTGTGCCAGCACTGCTCCAAGTCCAACATTAGAGGCATCTACCTGCACAACAAATGGTTTGGAAAAGTCCGGGCTTTGCAAAACAGGTGCTTCAGAAATCTGTCTCTTTAAAGATTGGAAGGCATGTTCACAGTCGTCATTCCACATCACTTTAGAAGTGTGTTTTCTCGTGAGATCTGTAAGAGGGGCTGCCAAGGTTGAGAAATGGGGAATAAACCTCCGAAACCAGCCAACCAAGCCCAGAAACGACCTCACTTGCTTCTTGGTTTTAGGTCTGGGAATTGTTTGTATAGCCTTTACCTTTTCAACTTGCGGCTTTATTTGTCCATGGCCAACAATGTATCCTAGATACTTCACTTCTTCTTGTGCCCAGGCACACTTACTCACATTCAGAGTCAAACCAGCCTTCTGGATCTTCGCCATCACAACCTTTAGATGCTGCAGGTGTTCCTCCCAAGACTCACTGTAAATCACCACGTCATCCAGGTAGGCAGCTGCAAACTTGAAACAACCATCAAGGATAATGTCCATCAACCTTTGAAAAGTTGCAGGTGCCCCATGAAGACCAAAGGGCAACACAGTGTACTGAAATAAGCCCATTCCTGGAATTTGGAAGGCTGTGTATTCTTTACAGGACGGCTCTAAAGGCACTTGCCAGTAACCCTTACACAAATCTAAGGTTGTAATGTATTTAGCCTTTCCTAGTCTTTCCAGTAGCTCATCAATCCGTGGCATTGGATAAGAATCAAAACAGGAAATACTATTTAGCTTTCTCATGTCAGAACAAAATCGTAGTTGAGGGGAGTCTTTCTTTGGAACAAGTACAATGGGGTTTGACCATTCACTCTTTGACGGCTCAATCACTCCGAGTTCCAGCATCATCTGAACCTCCTTCCTCAACGGTCCCATCATCCGTTCTGGGATCCTGTAAGGCTTAAGACGAACAGGTTTTGTGTCTTTCAAGATGATGTTGTGTGTTATGGCATCTGTTCGGCCCGGTTTGTCTGAGAACAAAGATGGAAAAGATTGCCTCACCTCATTCAACTGATGCCACTGATCTTCAGTCAGATGTTCAGGAGGGTCTTCAGATTTGGGCATGTCTCTGAATGGACTCATCTCAACTTCTCCAACCTCCGAAATGCCACTGTCTTCAGGCTGAACATCCCGTACCATCAGGATTCGCTTCACACCTGGTTCTGGGGCATTTCTTTCATGATACTCTTTTAACAAGTTTACATGTAGCAGTTGCTTTGATTTGTGTCTGTCTGGACAAATGACCTCATATGTCACTGGGCCGGTTTTTCTGGCCACAGTATAAGGTCCTTGCCACTTAGCCAGCAGCTTACTTGGTCCAGTAGGCAAAAGTACTAAAACTTTTTGACCAGTCTTTAGTTCTCTCTCACAGGCATGCTTGTCATACCATACCTTTTGCTTTTGCTGCGCCTTCTGCATATGGTCTCTAACCTTTTCTCTGTATGTTTCCAGTTTGTCCCTCATCTGCAATATGTAGGAAACGATGTTGGTCGTCGAAGCCACTTCAGTAGACCCCGGTGCCACTCCAGCCACCCAGTTCTCTTTCAGCATATCCAGAGGGCCTCTAACCTGCCTTCCATAGAGCAGCTCAAAAGGGGAGAAACCAGTTGAAGCCTGTGGCACTTCTCTGTATGCAAACAATAGAAAAGGCAACCATTTATCCCAATCTTTGCCAGTATCATCAATAAACTTTCTCAACATTTGCTTCAATGTACCATTAAATCGTTCCACCAAACCGTCCGTTTCTGGATGGTAGGGAGTAGTTCGAATACCTTTTACACCAAGTTGGTCATAAAGAGACTTTACCAAATGTGACATAAAACTGGTACCCTGATCTGTCAGGATCTCCTTTGGAATGCCAACTCTGGAAAAAAGGTCTACTAAGCATCGAACAATGTGTTTGACCTGCAGAGAACGCAGTGGATAAACATCCGGATATCTTGTGGCATAATCACAAATGACTAATGCATATTTATGACCATTACTGCTCTTAGGTAAAGGACCTATGATATCCATCGCTATTCTCTCATAAGGTACATCCATTATTGGTAACGTTTGCAACTGGGCTCGGTCTGAAAGTTTGGTGGGAGCCACTTTCTGACATTCATGACATGTTTTACAGTAGTCAACCACATCTTTGTATAATCCTGGCCAGTAAAAACGTTGAGCAACACGATTATAAGTCTTTGCCTGTCCCAAATGTCCTGACCATGGTACAGTGTGGCCCAAATGCAGAATTACTGATCGGTACTCTTTTGGTACAACAAGTCTGGGTTTTTCCATGTCTGCTAGATACAGAAGGTTATCCTTTATTATGAAAGGTTCTCCAGTTACTCTTTTAAGCCCTACTGCATTTTCTTTTCCATCATCCACGTTGCATGCTTTCTTAAAGAGAGGTTGTAAAGATGGATCATTTTCCTGTCTTTCTCTAAAATTATTGGGAAACTCCCACTGAAGATCAATAGGTGGAGACATTGGTAAGGTTGGTTCCGGAAGTTTTGCCCTACCACTGTTTTTATTTTTCTCCTGCCTACGTTGTTGTTTTGTTTTCCTAATTTTACTTCCTCCTTCAAATAAGTCTTCATCTACATCTGGCAGTGGTTCTAAACCCCTTTTCATTGAACGAGTGACAACAGCACAGGAATAGGCTTCAGAGTTATTGCGCACCAAACTGTCTAAGATTGGCAAGTCTTCTCCCAGAATGACATCATATGCTAACTGATCCAACACTCCTACAGTTAACATAAATGCTTGGCCCTCAACTTCAATAGTGACATCTGCTGTTGGATAATCTTTTTGACACCCATGAACACAAGTAATATTTACAGGTTTGTTAAAGTCAGGTAATACATTGCTCAACATAGAAGATTTAACCAAGGTTTGTGAGCTACCAGTGTCAGCAAGAGCCTTTACTGTTTGGCCATTTATTGAAACATCTACCACATGCTTATGTGGCACTAAACCATCACCAGTTAGTTCACCCTCAAGGCCTGTGGAGGGAACTACACACAACTCTACTGACTTTGGTTTTCTTAGGGGACATAAAGAAGCTTTATGACCAGGCTGCTGACAGTAATAGCAAATGAGGTTGTACCTTTGACTGCAATGTATAGGCTTCTTACCACCCCTAGTGTCCAAGCTTTCAACACTAGCCACCCCTGGAGGTTTTACCTCCCCAAACCTTGGTCTCCCCACAGTCATCTTTGACTTAGAAGGTTCACGATGAGCAGCCAGGTAACGTTCAGCCAGATCTGCAGCTTCCCCTCCTGTCTTTGGGTTGTGCTCCTTCACCCATGTGCGGACATCTGGCTGCAGCACACGAAGAAACTGTTCCAAAATAATGGTTTCACCAATCTCTTCTTTGCTCCGACTGTCAGGATGCATCCATCGCTTATAGAGTCCCTTTATCCGATTGTAGGTTTCACGCACACTCTCACCCACTGGGACACTGGTGCTCCGGAACCGGTATCTGTAGGTCTCCTCTGTTACATTAAACTTGGATAACACTGCAGCTTTAATGGCATCATAAGAGTCAGACTGTTCTTCATCCATGCCAGCATAAGCTTCAAGGGCTTTTCCAGTCAATAACGTGACCACTCTAGCTGCCCATTCAACTTGTGGCCATCCCCACGTTTTAGCTATACGTTCGAATCGTACAAAGAAACTTTCAGGATCCTCACCTTCCCTGAAGTCAGGTATTCTTGGCTTAGCACCATGGTGCATTTCTGCTCTCTGCACTGGAGCAGGTTGAACAACATGCATTTGAGGCTGTGCATGCAGTGGTTGAGATGGAGGAGGCAGCTCAGCTTGGTGCTCAGCGACTCCGTGAGGTGGCTGCAGAGCTGATAGTGGAGGCAGTTGCCCAGTCTCTTGCTTTGGGAAAACAGCTGCTGTGGAAATGTCACTCTGGACAGAAGGCTGAAGTTCAGAATGTACATCATGTTGCAGCCTTGGTATATTGTCACTCAGTTGTTTAATCTGTTCAAACAGTATTGCTTCTGTTCTTCTGGAATGCCGCATAAATGCTCTAATTTCATCAAAGATATCCGGTTCAGAAAGTTCTTTACTCACAACACCAACTGCAGTATGCTTAGGCCGTACTACTGGTTCAAAATCATCCTCATCAGCCATTGCTCCTTCAGGTGGTGGATCTGGCTCAATTGTTTGTCCACCTTCTCTTTCCTCCATGTCAGCAAGGGGGTTCTTCCTTGTCCCACGGTTTCTTCCACGTCCTACACCCCTCATACCGCGTATTCTCTCCCTCAGTCGCAGGTGTAACCAGATCCCACTCCTGACACCACTGTTACGCCGAGAGATGCGGTGAGGGAAACATTAGACTTCACACTGTCTTAACTGAAGTAATTGCTTTATTATCTCATGCCGATATCATGCATATACAGATAGCAACTTCTCAAAATGGCCCCCAATCCATTTCCTGCTCCCTTTAAATACTCTAAAGACCACGCCTTCTCCAATCAGACTGGCCTATAAAAGAGCTGCAATTGAGGCAGGCCACCTTTTTACTGGGAAAACAAGATGGCCACCACAGAGGTAACCTGCAAAACACTCTTATTACATGATTGCTTCCCAACATCTTAATTCTTTATAGATGAAACTGTACAGTGGTGGAAATCTCAGGAGGGATTTTTGCCCACTCCTCTTCACAGAAACTTTAAGTCCTTTAGGTTTCTTGGCTGCTTCTTGTTAACTCCAAGCTTCAACTTTCTTCAGAGATTTTCTATAGGACTGAGATTTGGAGACTGGTCAGGCCACTCGAGCATCTTAATATTTATTTTCTTTAGCCACTCCTTTGTTTCTTTAGTGATATGTTTTGGGCCATTGTCATGCTGGAAGACCCATCTGTTACCCCTCTTCAGTGTTTTGGCTGAGGGAAAGAGGACCTCGTTTAAGATTTTACAGTACACGGCGCTATTTCCCCTACTGTATGTCATGAGTGTAAAATGAGGAATTTATCAGTGGCTTTGTGAAGCAACAAATCAGGTTTGAAACTAAGTTAATAAATTAGCCAACTAATTTATGGAGCTCTCAGTAGTTTGTTTACGCTTTTGCAGTGACATAGGTGTGTCATTTCCCCACCACCTCCAATTTAAACTGGTGTGACCTATAGCGCACATGCTCTACCTACCAAATGCAAACACAGTTGCCTTGTAAAATAAGCACTCCTGTCACAACTACATTAAATTGGCAGAAAAATTGCATCCGAGTTCGACACGAACGATGTGAGACCAAAATCTGCCCAGGCCCATTAAAACATACAAGGCCTACCTTTGTGGTTTTTCGAGAGTCGCAGAGATTTTTCTGTGATTCTCAGGTTTCTGCACTGAGGTTGCAAAAGTGCTGCAGCAGGAAATGGTGCACACTTGCAGTGAAGTTTATTTAGGAAGCTCAAGGCTGGCAGATGAACCGTTTTGCACAGTACCTAATTATTACTTTTCCTTTGATCTGATGATGGTGTGAGGAAGCCCGTAGGCGAGGATATGCGCAGCACAGATGTACATGCAGAATCCCCGTCTGCGTCAGACGCATGTGCGCAGACTGCGTTTGTGACTGTATGTTAGGTGAACGTGGAGAGGGGGCTGACCCAGTTCTCCTGTTTGAGCCTGTTCGCTGGTTGTTGACACTTCTGCTGGGTGTGAATAATCAGTCTGTAACGGGAAACGTACACTCGGCATTAAGCCTCTGTGGGCCTGTGTTCAAACGGGTATGGATATACTTACATGCATAATTGAAATAATTTAAATTATTATATTATAAATTATGTTTTTTTCTTTTCTTTTTATAAAGAACATGTTAGAAAGTAGGAGTTAAACGTCTCAGTCCTCAGATAAGGGATTCATGATCTGATAATTAAATGAAAACTAGAAGAAAGTCAATATTCTTTTATAATAAAATGGAACTTAAATCTTTCATCATTTCTTTTTTCGTAATCAGTAGATATGATGGATTTTTCCCCTGTGGCAGATGTACACTGATCTTTCTCTGCTGCGTAAGCAAAGTTGGAAAGAGACTACAAATTAAAAAGAATATACATTAAAAGCCTTCTCTTCTCTTCTCTTCTCTTCTCTTCTCTTCTCTTCTCTTCTCTTCTCTTCTCGTAGGGAATTACAATTTCTTTAACGGCATTTTCCCAAATTTTCTCACTTTAGTCGGTGTCACTTCTTATTTGACATCTTCTCTCCTCCTCTGTGTAGAGAGCGTGAGGGATGCGGTGGGAAGGAAAGTGAAGCTGTCACTGCGGAAGAGAGTCAAACTGGAGATAAAAGGAGACAAGATGGAGAACAGAGTATTGGTGAGTCAACTCCTAATGCTGCCAAACCATACTGTTTCATTAAGGCTTGCATTTATTGAAATGTACTGATTTCTCCTAAGAATGTCAAAAATCTTCCCGCTTTTCCCACACTTGTCTTTAGCTGCATAGTTTCTTTTCAAGGTTCACTACTTTGATTTTTAGGGTGATTGCACAGCAGCCCTGAACTTTTCTAGACATGAAGGAGCGCTTCATCAAGAGTTCACGTGTAAAAACGGCTTGAGTGTGTGATCTGATTAGAAGGGGCAGTGGAGTGTGTGTGCAAAGCATCCAGCTGGTAACATTTATCAGGTTTTATTAATAATTGCCAGTGCAGTGTCTGGCATTAACCCAATATGTGGGCTGTGTGATCTTCTCTGCAGGGTTTTGTAAAGGTTGCACAAGAGCTGAATGAATCAGACTCGGGGAGTTGCTCTGTGATTGTGTTTCTTTTTTTTTTAGTAAGGATTTATTTAAATTTTGGCTGAATTTCTGTTATTAAAAATATGCTGAGCTGAATGTTACTAGTTCATGTTGGCAGTGCCCCACTGCACCTTTTAGTAGGATTACTTTTATAATGAAGAAACATGTCCCGAGTGTCTGGCAAAAGGAAACACCTTTTTCCCTATAATTTCTAAGGATGTGTATTCCTGTTGCGTGTTGGCGATAAGGATATCCTCACAATGAATCTCCCATGCTGACTCTTAGCTTGTAAGTTTGGATACAGTTTGAGGCAGTCAGCCAATGAAGGTTTTAAAACACAATTTTAAAGTTGCCTTATCTGTGTAGCTCCAAAGGGGCTGCTACTTTGGTGATAGTGTTGATCAGTTGCTCAATCTACAGCCACTAGCTTCCATTTCTACTGGTCCGATACGTCATTCATTCATTCATTCATTCATTCATTCATTCATTCATTCATTCTTTCATTCATTCATTCATTCATTTATTTATCCATCCAGCAACATCTCTGACTTTACACACCAGCCCTCAGTGTGTGCAGAAATCAAGTGGAAATAGCAGCTCAGACCATTAAGTTTTGGCCGCAGATCAGTAAATCCACTCGCAGCTAAATAATTAATACCTGGTAGATCATTAAAAATGCACTTGGCTCTTTCTGTGATGAACGGGGACAAAAAGCTGATATAGTTAAGACAGAACAGTAGCCTTTGTAAATCAGTGTCTAAGCAGGGCTCATACAGCTGGATAGTACTTTTAGTAATTCAGCTCTCAGTGGAACGTGGAGCTTTTTGTAATTCAACTTTGTGTGGGGGGAAAAAATGGTATATTTTTAAAAGCTTTGTGAATAGGCCTGCACAAGATTTCTCACATTTCTTCCATCTATATGCTTGTGGTAATGCTAGCACTGTTAGTACTGCACAAGTCACCTAGGGACACAAGCAGAAAGAGGTAAGAGACAAAAGTGCTGAGAATCTCTTTAACATCTTCTGTACTTGCTAAATGGTCTGGGAGCACGCTGTGGTGAGAAACGGGTGGAGAAAGTAGGCCTTCCTGTACTAAATGAGATGAATTAGTACTGCTAGTGTCTGGAGCCATCAGAGTCAGCACGGTTGATGTGGAAGAGGTACAGATGTGTTATTTAAAGACTTCTGTTATTTGCTAGTGCTTTACTTGCTGCATAAAAGGACATTTCTGGTTTCATTCCTAATGTTAGTTGTAATTTTAATAAATCAACCTTTAATAACCCACAGTACTGTGCAAAAGCATTGAGCCATTTCTTATTTCTGTATATTTTGAATCCAAGGGAGCAGACTTTCTTGTAATGAAAGTGGTTTTAAGCAGTAGTTCTCCAGGCTTTCTGAAGGTCTTTCAAAGTTTTTCTTTGGACATTGGCTGCTTTTTAACTCATTTTCAGTCCAGTGCAATAGTAAATGATCTTAAGAGGAATGACTTTATTTTTGTTTTGTTTGTTTCAATACTGACCAATGAATCATTCAAGCATAAAAAAGACTGCCAGCTCACTGGATGAACCAGGGTTATGTCTACACATGACAGACAACTTAGCAAAAGAGTTATTGCCAGCAGCTTGTCACAAAACATACATAAGTTGTTCCTATTTGAATCTTTTTGTTTTTAGCTGTGTGTTATTAGCCAAAAAACTTCATATCTCAACATGGAGTGCAGCGTGTCAGTAAAAACATTTGAGGAAACTTCACAATTGGCAAGCCAAAAAACCCCAAACAAAATCTGCAGCAGACGAACAGTATTGGAAGTCATGTCCTGACAAAGTCATGCGATCAAGAAACAGGAAAAGGGTCCAGCATAAACCTGACATAGAAGGTGAGAGATGCATCTGGCCCTTCAGGTGATCCATCGACTGTTCACTGAAGCCTCATCAGAAATGGTGTCAGTGGAAGGTTGACTGTCGAAAAGCTTGACAGTCACTTGAAACCTTTAAGGAAGGGAAACGGAGAAAAAGCTGAGGTATGCCAAATTACACAAAAACTTGATTGAAAATCAGTGACAACAGGTCTTATGGAGAAGAGATTTATTGCAAAAGTAAAGTAGCCTCTTGTATAAGAATAATAAGATGAATACAGAGGGATGCACCACCTGGGAACTTGGCTCTTTCTCTTTAAGAACCTTGAGAATTGCTCACACACTGGTCTGCCTAAAATGGGTAAAAATGTGCTCTTGACAGTCCACCGTTAGCGTCCACAGGAATCATCTGATCTATTAATAACACAATAACGCATTTTTTGTTTTTTGATCCTGAGTGATTTAAAAAGGAGAGGCAGAGCACACTTTAATTATTCCCCGCAGCCTAACGTAAATAATCCTGGTAAACTTTTCATTAATACTCAAATGTAATTTAGTCCATTGTAGTGCTCGACCTGCAGCTAACTTGACGTGGCTATGACAACAATGTCGCTATGTAGGAGCTGGACACAGAGGCTATAGTAGTGCTCATACGCACTAAACAAAAGAAAGAAGTGGGAGTCAGTACTGGGAAGTGAGGAATTCCAGTGGAGTGGCTCTAGTATTTCTTCCAGACGCGGAGCGTGACGTCGTATCGGCGCTCTGCTCGACTGAACAGAACAAGTACAGCGCTGTTTGTTGCTCTGCAGAAAAGCAGAGCTTGACAGACTGATTATGGAGGAAGTGGCTCAGAGGGAAAATAAACATGTCATGAAGTGTAACCTGTGAGTGTTATCTAGTGTTTGGCATGATGAAAGAACAATCTATTTATAGATTACTTGGAGATTAAATGTTACTATCAAATATGAGCTTCAAGTGTTTTGGAAAAGTACAAACAGGAAGTAGAAACAGGATGAAAAAAGGGGGCGTTCAGCTAGTTTAAATGGAGGGTATAGCCAGTATATTATGGAAGTGTAGCATTCGCTGTTCAGTTTTTCAGGACTAAAAAAGGTGTAAAGTTTTCGAGTCCTTACAGCTTGCATTATTATAGAAGAGATTAGCCATCAATACAAACTTAAGCCACTTTAAAACTATTGCAATTTAGTACAGTTGGAAAAATTAACTTTATTAGGATTTGATTGTGCTGTAAATGGAAAGTGTGATAATGAATCAGAGGCTGAAATCTGTTCAAGTAACCTTGATGAGTAATGTGTTCTTACTGACGCTGAGTAGAACGTACATCAGTGTTCTCCTCCTCCCAACTTAGTTAGGTGTTCAAATCTTGGCAAGCAGCTCTCCTTTTTTTTGTGGTTTTTTTTACTCTAATCTTCAATTCAATTCAATTCAATTTTATTTATATAGCGCCAAATCACAACAGAAGTCGCCTCAAGGCGCTTTATATTGTACAGTAGATCGCACAATAATACATACAGAGAAAAACCCAACAATCATATGATCCCCTATGAGCAAGCACTTTGGCGACAGTGGGAAGGAAAAACTCCCTTTTAACAGGAAGAAACCTCCGGCAGAACCAGGCTCAGGGAGGGGCGGGGCCATCTGCTGCGACCGGTTGGGGTGAGAGAAGGAAAACAGGATAAAGACATGCTGTGGAAGAGAGACAGAGATTAATAACAGATATGATTCAATGCAGAGAGGTCTATTAACACATAGTGAGTGAGAAAGGTGACTGGAAAGGAAAAACTCAATGCATCATGGGAATCCCCGGCAGCCTACGTCTATTGCAGCATAACTAAGGGAGGATTCAGGATCACCTGGTCCAGCCCTAACTATATGCTTTAGCAAAAAGGAAAGTTTTAAGCCTAATCTTGAAAGTAGAGATAGTGTCTGTCTCCCGAATCCAAACTGGAAGTTGGTTCCACAGAAGAGGGGCCTGAAAACTGAAGGCTCTGCCTCCCATTCTACTTTTAAATACTCTAGGAACAACAAGTAGGCCTGCAGAGCGAGAGCGAAGTGCTCTAATAGGGTGATATGGTACTACAAGGTCATTAAGATAAGATGGGGCCTGATTATTTAAGACCTTGTATGTGAGGAGCAGGATTTTGAATTCAATTCTGGATTTAACAGGAAGCCAATGAAGGGAAGCCAAAACAGGAGAAATATGCTCTCTTTTTCTAGTCCCTGTCAGTACTCTTGCTGCAGCAGACACTAGGAAGTTTTTACATGATGTGATTTTTACGTGACACCTTGCAGTTTTGCTGTTGGCTCCTCTTTTACTTAAAAAGTACCCTATATCTATTTTCACAACAGTTTATCTGTTCTTTGCAAGTATTACTCAAAAACGTATGGATGCATGGAAAAGCTATCTAGAGGTGGAGCTTGGCTAAACTTTGAAATTGTGAACTTTAGAAGTTGATCTAGACCTCTATCTGAATTTATGAAATTTTGGAAGCATGGATTGCTATTGTGGATTAAGGGACAGTGGATGTTTCACATTATAGGTTAACAAATGCATGTCACACATTATCTTGTTCCTAAGAAAGTTCAGACCAAGATGTCCTTCTTGATCCAAGGATGTAATTCATGCATGGTATGGAAGGAATGTTTAGCCATGGTGGAGATGCAGTCTCACAGCGCTCTTGTTCAGCTGTTTGCTCGTATACTCATTCAAAGAGGGGTAAACACTCCCTTTCTTTACTTTTGAAATACTGAACCTTAGCCCTGTAACATTACAAATAAACTCCGACCTATATAGGATTTTTATTTATTTTTTTTGTTTTGTTTTTAGACGGATACCTGTCCTGATTTGGTGATTTATAAATCTGATATTCAAATGTGTCATGGAATATTTTTTCCATGAGAAATGCAAAACATAAACAGGTTTCCATAACATTTGTTATGTGTGATCATTTATTTACTTCTCTCGGTTTGCCGGACTCTGCTTGTATCAGCTGGTTGTCATATTTGTGGCTTTCTAAACACGTGGCCATAAAGGAAGTTGCAGAGAGTCCCTTGTGAACAAACCATGCAATGTCAACATTTTCACTTATCGGCCATTATAAAATGCTGAAGCCGATAGATCAGCAAAGAGCTAACACCAGCCTAACCCTAGTTTTATTTCCTTTTAAAAAAGAATCATCACTTCTTTTTTTTATTTTTTAAGAAATCAAGTTTAAAATGAAGATCTTTATATTTAAAAACACACATTATTGTTTTGATATTTGATATACTGTCTCTGTATTATTTGTAATTTTCAGTGGGTTAAATGATCTGCAGATTGGTAAGTTTTGTTGTTATGTACAGAAGACACAGACTCCTAACCTTTTTGGTTATATCAAACAGGCACTCTCATGGGGTACATAATAGAATGAGTGGAAAATTTTTTAAATGTAATACAATGCATATACTGTACAATGAGCACTGTGCGTGTTTACTGCAGTTAATGCGATCTCTTCTTTGAAATGATGCCTACATCAGTATCATAGTATTTTCAGAAGCCATCCGGCTGGTTTGTTTGATACATCTCTTCTACCTGACTACAGATCCCAAATAAACTCCTAAACTTAATTTGCTTTAGAACATGCAGCACCTCTCTCTTCACTGTGGCGTGTACAGATAATGAAGGGAGCAGTATTGTTATTTCCACTATCAATTAGGCTGTCTATTAAATACACACACTCCCAGCCTGAGCGAGGCTGGGAGTGTGCCTGAGGCATCTGTTAAGCACACGAAAGCTTGATACATACAGCCAGCTCCCTGCTTTGAAGATGGGGATGAAGGGGATACAGATAATAACATCAGTCCATCAAACACACCCTGGAGTAGAAGCGAAGGGAGAGGGGAAGAGTAAAATGTGTATTGAAATGTAGTGTACTGGGCAGAGTGCATGGAGAATCATCAGTGGAAAAAAAAAACATCATAGAAAAGACCAAAGCTTCAAATCGTGTCCAACCTGTCACTGTTCTCTTTTCTTTAACCTCGAGGTCTGTCTTTAGGGGAATTGTGAAAATGGAAGTGACCCAGTTGTCTACTCCCAGATGATCACCTGTAATGTTCCCACGTGGGAACCAGGAGTCCTCTGGTCTGTCTGTGATAGAAAAAGTACCCTCCTATGTTAAATTCTCTTTTTTATGAGTGTTTTATTATTATTTTTTAATAGTGTGTCTACTTCCTATTAAGAAGTGTTTAAATTGTCATAATCTAAAGTTATTATTGCATTTTAGGTGTCGCCATGACATTGACTGCTTTGTGAATTAGTGAACTAGTTTTTAAAGATGCACAGTTCAAAGGGAGAGCCCATCATCTCTATTGTGTCACAGTGTTACATGTGTTCAGGGCTGCCATTGGTCACTGAGCAATAATTTTGTGATATCCGGCAGCTTCGTGAATCGTGACACAGCGGGATGTTCTCACGGGGAACTCGGGTGGGAGTTTAGGATGTGTGGTTAAAGCAGTCTGACAAAACCCACAGTGACCTTACAGGATCTTTTCTGTCCAAATACATCTATTTTTAGTTCGGTTATCATTCCTGTGGTTGGGAATCATTTTGGAACTTTGCATGGCTGTGTGCAAACGATTAGTTTTTTTTTCTCGCCTTCCCCCCTTTAACTTGAGATTCAGAGTTCAAACCGTTTTAATGATGTGAAGCACATCATGACTGTGTGTATTAACTGCTTAATGCTCCTTTAAGTGCCTCTGTGTTTTTAACTCATTAGGATGTGCTGATTATTAACATAATTAGGATGACATTTGGCGTTAACCAGGCAGAAAAAAATGTGTCAAATAGGTCACAGCTTCCCTGCTGAGTATACTCTGAAGTTACTATAATACATTATAGTATTTAATCTACTATTTCAGATTTGCTCTTGACTAGTACATGGGCTAAAAGCAGGAGACATATATGGTCCATACTAAAAAAGTGATTGTTTTAAAATTATGTTTTTTGAGTAAGCTATGCATTAAACAGGTAATAAGTATATTATTTTCATAAGAAATAAATTGTTACATTTTATATTTTCTTTCTAAACTGTAGTAAGTTATAGGATCAACTCTCAATGAATAAACTTTCAAATAGCTACTGGCTGCTGGAAAGACATACAGATAATTGATGAAACTGAGTTGCTGTAAACTGAATTTTTGAGTTGCTTTTTCTCTTTTTCAGTCGTCTCCTTTATTTTTCCTTGAATAGTTTTGATCCTTTGCTCATACCAAGGCTAGCTTGCTGTTGTTTATGAGCTCCGGCTAGCTTTAGCTTTAGCTATTTTGCTGTTGTTAGGGTCATTAAAATGTCAACGTTCAGCCAACTGAGGGTGATTTAAATGTCTGATTAGGTTTGTCATTAAATGTTATGCTGGCCCCCCTTTTTACTTCAGGACATTGCTGAGCTTTAACTCTAATAGCATGTTAGCATGTGGCTGTGAGTGTGCGCTAGCAACTATTTTCCTGTCTTGCTGTTGCACATTCATGAAACGGACTGGTTTGTAATTAAACATATTGGTCTGGCTGGTCACTGGTCCAAGTCAAGAACCTTGAACACATATATTTGTTTAGTACTTAGAATTTTTATGGGGTTTTTTTTTTCGCTGCCTTCTTTTATTTTTCCAAACACAAACACGGCTTTAAGCAATGTAAAATTTCAGGTTCATCTCCCTAACAGTGTGGTCAAGGATACACAGCAAAGTGTTATCTCATTATTCATTTAAGTCAATCAGAAAGGTCTCGACTGAATGCAGGATCTAGTTTGGTTTTGTCAGGGAGTCTAATTTTAGCACACCATGCATCCACACCATGCTATCAGAAAGCTTTTTTTTTCACCAACCTCTTTCCAAGCAGTTTGGTTTCTGTAAAGTACTGGACCAGATTTAGCTGAATGAGCAGGGTTAATTAGGAGTCATTATGCATGGAGTTGGTTCTGTGTGTGTGTGTGTGTGTGTGTGTGTGCGTGAGAGAGAGTGTGGGTAATAATATAGTGGGTCTAACTCTGTGTTGTGATATAGTGATCAAAGACCCAGACAGTCTTTCATCTAATGAGTGCAGAGCAAATTGTAGAGAAACAAAGCGTTAACATGGTCACTTTTGCATAATCGACTTTGATATTACAAGATAAATAAATGCTCACAAAGTACATCAATAAAGCTCCACATTAGGAAAGATAGTCTCTGGAGTACACTTCAGCATTGCTTCAGTAGCTGAACACTTATGCATGTTTAAAACAAATTAGTATCATATATATATAGGGGGAAAAAACACCAAAAAAAAGCTAAAGAAGAAGGGTGGCTAACATGTATTGTTTGGGTTGTTTAAAAAAAAAAAGTGCTAAACTTAATGTTAGTACCCAAAATATTATCCCACAGGGGTATATTGTATCTACTAACACTAACAGCACATGGAAAAGCAGGCTATATGACACCAGAAGGTGTATGTGTATGTGAGAGAGAGTATTACCAGTATCACCATACTGCCTTTTCCATGAATAAGTAAGAAGTTTACAGTTTTTTCCCTGTCATGCTTTAGTGGCTCAGTGTCTGTCACTCTGTGTTGTATTACCCATCACCAAGCTGAATAGTGATTGTGTTACAGCATTATCGAGCCCATTATGCCCTACAAAACCTCCCCGGAGAGACATTAACCTGTCACGTAGCGTGGCTCAGTGCAAGTCCCGCCCACAGTCATTCATCTTTATTACCTCATAGGTCATGGGCATTGTCACTGGAGTGTCTGAGTAATATAATTGACCCTGCCTAAGGTCGCTGATTTGATAGGTTTGGGTCATATAATTTCACACTATTGACTTCCAGTATGTCAGATTTTAACCTCACTTTTAATAGTCCTATCTTTTTTTTTCAAAATCTTCATAATGTGGTTCAATTGCTCTTGTCTGAGGTTTGGTGCTGATCTGCAGTGGCCTAGTATGGACAGCATCAGCTGGCTTTTATTGGGTGTAATTGAATGAGGTTTGTAGGTCACAGCAGCAGTCAGCATTGATTGGACAACAATGACATTTGTACACCATGCCATAGTAAACAGCCACAAAACAATGAGGGCTAATCAATGTAAGGTTTTGTGTCAAAAAAATGAACCCAGCGATCAAGTAAAGACAATCCTCTTATTGTTTCACTCCCAGACTGGCCTAATTCATGTTTTTTGCCTGTATGAATCCATATTTTAAGCTTGAAAATTAGACGTTGAGGCTTAAACCAACAACACAAGTCAGAACAGGATGGAAGCCCCAAACAGGCGCATCATATTGGACACTTTGCTTTTAATGACTCTGTCACAGACATTTTCACACATGCAAAATGACTGCAGTGACATCTGAAAGCTTTTGCTGCATGGTTGGTTTTTATAGTCTCATTGCAGTTCAGGTTGCATTCTTATTTTTATTGTGGCCTTCTATAGACTAAATTCTAGTGATTATTACTTTTCTTTTCTTTTTTTTAAATACAGAATTAATGTTGGGCTCAAATCCCATAGAGAAGACACAGTGTGTTTTGGTGCTTGTATGAAGTCACATGTATCCGTTTGTGTTAATGCTCAACTCCCAGTGTATTCCAGAGTTGGAAGCCAATTAGCACAGGACAAAGATGGGAATCAAGAACAAGCTGTATAATTAATGAGCTTTCAAGGCGCTGATAAACAGATTTTATTACCATTGAACAGAGTCAGGCTAGTTGTGTCACCTTTCTCAAGTCTTTGTGCTAAACTAAGCTCAATAGCTGTTGGCTGTTTTCATGAATGTTAAAAATATGTTTTGTTTCGTTTTTTTATCTCACTTCCTATCAAGCATATTTCACAAAATGTCTAAAAGATCTAAAATTGGAAGTTCTGCTGATGGCTGTTACAGTACTGTCCCATGTTAGATATGACCAATTTCCATTTTCCTTTAAAGGCACAGTCCCATTAAGGTACTATTGCTGTCACTGTAATGGTAGCTATGGATGTGAGGGATTTGTATATGAAACAATAAATCTTTGCTGCCCTTCACTACAAGGACTTGCATTCAATGCATTTATGTGGCTGTTAACCTACAAGGAAAGAAGGCTGCTGGTAACAGCTAGCATTGCTAATGTTGGTCATGATGAGTGTTTTTGTTACTTTTAGATTGGTTGATTAGTATAATTTGTAAGGCATGATTAAAGCCACTAGATACTGTTTCAGTTAGGAAATTGTTGGCTAGGAATAATCCTCCAGTCTTCAACCTTTGGAGTACTCGACCCTAACACATTAGTGGTGCTTTCTTAATCGCATTTTATGGTCCCTCAAATGTGTCTGCCTGCGTATGTGTTTGGACAGTGAACAGATGAGGGTTTTTATCCACCGCAAATGGTGGTCCAGTACATTCCTCCAGAATCCCGACTAAATGTCGCTGAATGCAGATGATGCCGGTCAGATGCTGATTGGTTGGCAAGTGGGCTGGAAAAGGGAAGCGAACAACAGCAGAGTTCACAAGAAATGGGAGAAGCATGAAAAAATCAATAAATATACATTATGAAAAGTACAGGCTGTGACTGCAGTGGACACTTCATTGTTTAACATTCAGTTTCACTTCGGCTCTTTGGATGTTAGAAGTTCGCTCTCCTGTGCCACTGGCTGATGGACCAACAGCAGTACAAGCAAGAGTAACCCACAGACCGGTTGAACCACATATTTTATGCACTGCCTCCATCAACAACAAACACTCAGTTGGTTGGCTGACCTTTGTGTATGACAGTAACACTATTACGACTTTGTTTAATGCTTGCAGTTGCCATGTTTCGCTGGTACGCACTTCCTTCTGATATTTTCATGCAGTGCCCAGCAATATGTGACCTCAATACATCACCTGTTTAATGGTTTCATAGAAAGAGCCACATCTGTTTTTCTTTCTTCCTTTTTTTATATAATATATTTACTGATACTGTCTGGATTTCTAACCTGGTATCCCCTAATACTGTGATACAGCTTAAGCCTAGTGCCCAGCGCTGGGTTTGCGTGTGTTATTACTACCAGCTGATGTTATCTTGTCGCTCCAGAGGGAAACCACGGGTAATGCCAACCCCCCTCCCTCCTCCCTTTGATTGCTCTGCCTTTGTCTGTGTCAGTCCTTACTGTATTACTGTTAGAGGTGTTCCACTCAGATTGTTTTTGTTACCTTGGTTGTAAAAATGGCACTCTCACCTCCTTTGCTCTCTCTTTCTTTTCATCTGATTCACTGTCTCACTCTTTAATCTCAGTGGTCTACAGTGATATCCAATTTGCCCACAAACTGGCTCACAATCAAATAGCTACACACACGTACACATGCACACACACACACACACACACACACACACACACACACACACACACACACACACACACACACACACACACACACGCTACACCCCCACCCAACCTCCTCATTGTGTCTGGCTGGCATGCTGATGAATGAATGAGCCCCTGTGGTTCCTCCTTATCTCTGTAACCTAAACACGGACACAGCTCGTAGAGGATGGTGTGCAGGCTGTGGCACGGCTCTAAGGGGTGACCCGTGTTATTCCCATGTGTTAAACTATAAAACCATGATACCTATCCTGGACCTGGAAATTAGAGTATAATCCTAATCTGAAAGCACAGTCCTTTAATCCCGGTGCCTGGCCCTTTTGAGTGCTTGATTGGTCTCAGATATGTTGTGTTAGCAGGTTAGCAGCATTTTAAACTTGTTAGGGACAGAAGCAGCACACAGAGATGATCTAAGGTTCCTCATTCAATATGCAAAAATGTTTTTGGGGGGTTTAGTCTGAAGACTAATATGTCAACTGCTGCATGGATTTTTGTTTTTGCCTCTAAAGTGCTGTGATACATTTCCATTGCTCAAGCTTACATTGTCTTCTATTCATTATTTAAGACCTTGTGCATATATGCTGACAGCTGCTATTCTGACTAAAAGTAAAAAAAAAAGCAGCAGTAACAATGAAAATAGAATAAAGCTTGAAATGTAACATAATCAGACACCACAGTTATTGATGCCTCGGCTCTTTGCAGCTGTGGTCTGATGAGACCAGCCAATCAAATCTGTTCAGGGAAGTAGCACTGTCAGCCACCTTTGTTCCTCACTGCGCTCATCTCTCCAGCAGTAAAATGCAGAATGATGAACAGGCAGTGATAAAAGAAAATTGATGTCTCTCGTTCAGTTCTCTTCACGGCTGCTGGTGTAGTGTGGGAGGGATATGCACTGCAGGATGGTTTCATTCATAATCGGAACATGGTGCATTATTAGCCATTTGAGCTGTCTCCATTATTATTGTGCAGTGTTTGGGATGCTTCCCTAAATTATATAAGTGAGCATGTAGATATTGATGTCTTTGCTTGTATGGCTGCTGCTATCTTGTGCAAAATTACAGCAGTTCTAAGGTTTATTTAGATGTACACAGGCAGTGTTATTTTTCTCAACTGGGGCTGCAGACAGAAGACCAAACTGTACATAATCATGTTACCTGTTTTATAACCCATGCTGTACTAGGAAAAGGTACTACCTACTGGCGTTGTGCTGTGGTTTTGGCGTAGCGTGAGTCTGCAGACGTTAGAGGAGCAGACCTCAGCTGCACCGTCAGCAGCTTATCTTAGCTGTGGAGAATCGATGTAAAATAAATGATTTCTCTGCCTGAATATAGAATGGTCAGGGGAGCCTTTTCTGGAGCCAATTTAGGTTCAACTCGACCTCTACACAAATCCCACCGGTGATTCCTCCTGTGTTAGTCCGACTGAGTCTTCCTACTCTATCAGTGGAGATAAGGGGTTATCTTTGGCACCAGAGACTTTTCCCACTGCAGGCATATGGCAGGAACACAGAAGAGCGTTTTTCCTATGCAGGCTAAAATTATGTGTTTGTTTTGTGGATGCTTTATTAAGTGATTTATGAAGTGATTTATTAAAATGTGCAAACAAACATATACATACATACAGTATTTAAGGCAAAAGCAGGTTGAAAGTCAACATGTAGTATAGCAACTTTTATTCTTTAACACGACATGAGCTCTCTTAGACAACCTTTCTTTAACTCGTCTTCAGGAATAGTTCTCCAGGCTTTTATAAGGACATTCAAAGTTCCTCATTATTTGCTGCCTTTTCTTCCATTCTGCTTCCATAATGTTAAGTTCCAAGCTTCAGGGAGGTCAATGCATGGCTTATGGTGTTCCACTGTGTGTTTTTCTACCCAGTAATGTTTTTACTGCATTGGCAGAGTGTTTGGGATCATTGTCATGCTGATGAATGAAACCATGCCAGTCAGACACTTTTCAGATGGTATTGCCTTCTTGATCAAAGTCTAAAGGTAGTTCCTAATTCCATCAATTTTTTGACAAGTTCCCCAACACTGCAGGCTGAAATGCAGCCCCACGCCCTAACAGAACTTCCACAGTGGCTGTAGACACTAGTTGTTGTGCCTCTCTCCTGACCTCCTCTTGTACATACTGACAGCTAATTTGAACCCAAAATTTCAATTTTGGGTACATCACTCCATCAGTCTTGTTGCCACTTATTTTTAAGTCCAGTTCTTGTGTAATTTGGTATATCTGCACCTTTTCTTCTTGTTTCCCTTCTTGACAGCGATCTGTAATTAGTGTTATCCCAGTCTTGTTATGGAAGTCTTTCAGACCTAAAATATTTGACCCATATGGGATTACTTTTCAGGACAGTCTCTGAAACAAAAACTTTCCAAATAAGAGTAAAATTAGAATTTTTTATCTTTATTAAATGTAAGTTTGATCATATAAGCCAGCTGAAAACCAACCAGCTGCTGTCTCAGCACATTTTTAGTATTTTAGTAATGACCTTCCATTAAAGTCATTTTAAAGAGAGAGCTGTTCTGAAGGAGATGCGGGATAATTACACCTTTCCAAAAATGCAGACAGACTGAACAAACCCTAATAGAGAAAGAATCAGTCAAGATTTGATATGAGATATTGTCATGGTTGAAGGAAGCACTATAGAGCCAAAGGCTTGGGGCTTCAAACTTTCCAGATTTTTATCTAATTGAACATCCAAATGATGCACAGGAACAAGTCTGATACATCTACAGGACCAAAATTGGTCCTCTGCCAGCATCACTGTGCCAGATACCAAAGGGCAGATGTCCTTTGCCCATATTTACCTACATAATATTAGGCAGGTGGCTCTTCTGTTGTGGCTCATGTGTGTAATAATATTGGATCCATGAGCCACAGTATTGTTTTACATTTTTTTAAGGCAGTAAATAAAAACAAATTGAATTCAAAAACCAGTTGGATAAGCGACTATAATAATAAATGACTATATTGTTATTTTTTTTGTTGTCTTTTTCATTAACAATAAAAAAGCGTGGCACACCATGCTATTGAGTATTCACTGATCTGTTTAAATCCACTCAAGTATTCACGCAATGAATTCAAAAACCCTGGTGACCCGACCCGCTCGGTTTACGTATGACGTAAACGTGGCACACATGAAGGTATCTGCCTTACTGATTATATTGTACTATTTTCCTTTTTATAATAGCTGCTCCGGTCCAGTGATCATCAGCCCATCTCTTACACTGACTTACACCATCCCTGATCGCTCCAAGATATGAGCAGAGAGAGTGGTTTGAGTCTCTTTGTATGCCTTCTCTTTACATACTCCCCACACATATGTGCACACAGACACTAGCATGAGCAATTATATGTGCTGTACATAAAAGAGAGGAGGTACCAAAAAATGAATTTCAGGTTGCAACAGTTTTTCTGTGTATATTTCTTTATGATGGCATTCAGTTTGAGATAAAGGCTGAACAAGAAGGAAAAATAACCTGAGCATTCTCCTTCTCCCACAGCATGGGTTCTTCTGTGCTATGATTATTATTTTTTTCTTTTTTAATATTCAAACATTCCGAGGCATAAAGACGAGCATACAAGTCTCACATTTGTGCATAGTATTTAAAATACAGTGAGGCACAATGAGCCCACAGAAGCATGGGCACATTAAGAGATTATGGAATAAAAGAGAGGAAATGAGAGAAATTCACTGCATTGGATCCATGGAGAGCTGATGGATTTCAGTGTACTAACAGCTGAGAGGGTCATCACAGCAGCATTTGTTTTGACAGAGATAACACAGCTTTGCAACACTTCCCTTCATTAAATGTCTTCCCCTGTGATTGGATTTACATCACGGCTTCTTATCAGCAAAATAGCACTTAAGCTCTATTAAGTTATTTCACTGGGTTTGGTCTACCACCGCCCTCGCTCGCCTTCACCCACAGTCTCCCTCTCTGTGTCAATGCCGCTCTTTCTCTCTCTCTCTCTCTCTCTCTCTCACTCTCCCCGCTTTACTTTTTGCAGTGCATATCCTTAGAAATACTCTTTTATTGTGCTGTGTTGACAGTTTGCAGCCAGCACATCATGACTCGTTAATGTTAGACATAGGAACACGCACAGTGAAGGACATGTCTGGCATTAGTTATGCAATAAAGAGTCTGTGTCAGCAGTGGATTGAGGGGATGTTGTGCTGGCTGTGTGCTATCCACTGACTGAACATGTTTTGGCTTCAGCATAAAATGATTGGAACAATTAGTTAAACACTTTACCTCCCTGCTGCCAAAATTTCTGGTGAGTCATAGTTTGTCCAAGAAAAAAAAATGATAGGCTTAATTTTGGCTTTGGAGGGTAGAGTTTCAAGCTAACACCAGCATGCTTGGTCAGAAGGTGTACCCACAGGCTCTATGGGTCCATTACATGGACATAAATACCTGCTAATTAGTACTAAGGCCTGATAGCAGACTTCTTGGATGGTCTGTTAGTACAACCAATCATACAGCAAGCCATATTATCTGGCAGATAGCTGCAAGGAAAATGGTAGAGGCCTACCATTTGTTCCAGAAGAGAAGCTTATATAAACAGTGGCATTTTTTTATATCTTGTATTTTATATCTATAGATAGATTATTATTATAATGGTGCAGGAACAACACCAACACTGGGACATCAGATACGCCACCAGTGTATCAACCTGTGAGTCAAAGTGACCATGCTGAAGTGACTCATTCTGTTTTTTGAAAGTCTGCTCTGGGACACATAAGTATCTTTGACAGTGCCACAAATGTTGTTGCTTTTTTTGTTTTGTTTTTTTAGTGTTTAGTTTTAATTTTGGACATTTCTTTCACCCACAACAAACCAAAGTAAAGGAATACAGTGTGATTGATGGTTATAACTGAGTGTGAATGCACCCCAAGACATGATAGATGAATAAAGCATTTTTTGGTGGGGGGAAGATTTCCTGTGGTTGAGTGCTGCCACAGCTGAATGGCCGCAGATGAAACGCTGCTCTGTGCGGCTCCGGTTCCTACTGAGATTCGGGCTAACTGTAGGCCAGAGTGAGAGTTGTTCTAAGGGTGTGAAAACTCATTGACATTCTCAAGCAAGACTTGGCACCGCAGTGTACGGCTTTCATGTGCGAGCGTCTACTAGTGTATTCACAAATGTGTGTTTGCAGTATGGGGCAGCAGTTGCCATAGCAACGCAAAGTGTGTTTGTGTGGATAAATGGGTTGGCGGGCGGGAGACGGGAGGGGGGGTGTTGACAATTTGACAGCCAAAAAATAATCTAGAAATGATAAAAGTATGAATGGACTACACAACAGACACACACACACACACACACACACACACACACACACACACACACACACACACACACACACACACACACACACACACACACACACACAGTTTTACACTTTTCAGATCTGTGGATTTATTGCTAATCTTTTAAAAGTGGTTCGAGGTTTTCTTGGCCTTTACTTTTTGTGTTTTAACTGCAAGCTTCTTTTTTTTTTTTTTTTTTTTTAATATGTGTGCATGAAGCAAAAATGATTTGTATCTAAAGCTCTGTGTCAGATGTTTGTGTATAGGTGTCCGTTTGTGTGTCTGTCTGCCGATGGTATGTGTTTCAGGCCAAGAAGACAAATGGTGCTTTAGAGCTTGTGGCAGTTATCTTGCATGTGAGCCACCAGGATGTGTGTGAATGCTAGTGTGTCTCTGTGTGTATTACAGTGAGAGAGAGAGGGTGTGTGTGTAATAGCAGATGCTCTCTCTGGTCTTGCAGACATGCTTCAATGCTGCTGCCATCTGGTTGGCTGAGTGGAGCTGAACACACGATGGTGGTCGCTGTGAAATCACTGGCTGATGGGAAGGCTCAAGGCTTAAATCCACTTAAAACAGATAGCAAAGACAGAGTGAGGTAGAGGGGACGTTGTAGAGGGGGGGAGTCATGGGTTATTGTGCCTTTGTCCACTCTAAAGTGCAGATGGAGAGAGTGGTACACTGGGAGAGTGCCGAGGGGCGATCATGCGTTGACAGGAGGATGGCAGGAAGGAAAGCTAAAGGAAAAATTGAAGTGGCCGTGGCAGCTTAAAGTTTGTGAAACTCTTTGAATTTGTTATAAGGGGTGCTGAATTTATTTTGGCAGGAAGTAAACATATCCTTTTCAAAGTATGTGACTGATCTGCATTACTTTAATTGATTTAATTTAAGTACTGGATTATTTACAGTTCTTTAAATGTACAATTTACAAAGACTGGACATGTAAGACGAAACCTCAGTCACATGGTTACTCTTCTCTACTCACAGTCAGCGAGTTTTTTGTAATGACCATTTGCAAGAAGAAACTGCTTATAATAATATAACTGTATAAGGAATTGATATAAAAATACAGCTTTTATTCCGGTAACTCAATGAAGAAATTGATTAAGAAAATAATAATCAAATATAGATATGGTGACCTTTAATCAGAATCAGGATGCTAATCTCCCAGGAGGAAACTGCTTTAGCCACTAATTTGGGTCTAAAAAATAATTGTATTGACGTCAACAAGTATATATTTTGCTAACTTTGGAAACTCCCTCCAGAGCCACAGAAGATATTTTAGAGCAGTTTCCACTAGTTGAATGCTGCCCCTTGTGATGACTAATCTCAGCTGTGTAAAGCAGCTGGAGAGCCCCTTTAACAATTGCCAAGGTTAGTCAAACATATTGCAATATAAACTGTAAAGTTATTGCCCAAATTATGGATTATGTATATCCATCTCAGTTGCAGTCTCTTCACTTTCCACAGTTGATATTAAACTAAAGTGACCTTTAAATAAAATGTGTATCTTTATTTACCCCTTAAAGAGAAATGAAATGTATTCCATCACTAGTACACCTGCAGACACATTGTATCTAAATGAGTGCTACAGTGCAGAAATGATACTGAGACAATGAGAGGAGATTTGAGAGTAGCAACACTGACTGGTGCTCTTTAGAAGAGGTTATCTTTGGCCATACAGGCCTGCCTGTCTGTCTCCATCACATCAAACCATGCAAACCCTGCCAGTGAAGCTGAGCCACAGAGGGCTGGGAAGCACTGTCATTCCTTTAAACCGTGTCTTTCATCCCTCTGTTTCTCTTTTCACGTCTATAAAAAAAGATTTTGACAGTCTCTAGACTTGCTTCAGTGTTTTCTCTCTTCCTGTCCTGACCTTCACATCAGTCATTGTTTCAAGAAACCTGTTATTCTCTCCTCCTTATGTTTTGTTTGTATTCTTTCACTTTCCTTTTCTGCTTCTAAACCTTCTGATCAGTTTTCTCTAACTTCTGTTCTCTTTTTTTCTGCTTTTTTTTGTAGTGTGCCAAGCTTAGCAGATCTAAGCTGTCTTTCTCTGTAGCCTGCATGTTAAGATTGTGAATGTTTTTGAGTTGTTTCAGTACTTGTGCCATTTGTGGCAATTTGACTGACTACTTTTTCCCCAAAAAACCTGATTGCCTTTACCAAAACGTCCCAAAAAATACTTAAACTGTAAGTATGACACAGATAAACAGTTTGGATCACAAGGCCTATTTCAGCTCTGACAGAAGGAAGTTGATTAACCAACAACAAATATACTTTTTTTTTTAAGTAAACTGAGTGTATTAGGATTTCAGACTCTTGATCAGACACATTAAATGGAGAATATGTTTTTTTTATTTGGCCCTATGCCTGTTAGATTTCATATTTTAGGTAAATAGAGCAGGGGAATGACATTCAGCAAAGGTTGGGGACCAGAGGTTGATTTGGGGTTTTGGCTATTAAGGCATTTTAGTCCATGCGGTGTGAGCCCTCACTGCAGAAATCCTGAAACTTTAGAGGCTAGCCAATTTAACAGTTCATCAAGAATGTAATCTGCCGATAGATGATTAGTGTAAAACAAATATCTCTTCCTGGTGTGTATCTTTGCTGACCAAGCAGGGTGTTTCCTTTGAAAAGGGTGGCAGTGTCCCTCTAACGCTTTAAAGGTCAACCTTTGCTGTGCTGTGATACTTTTTGGCAGGAGAAAAAGCAATGTTATGATCCATGCCTTTGTCTTTAAAATGTTACATTATGTCTTTTTGATGTTAATCTTTTTTTACTTCTTAAAGGTTGAAACCTTTGTTCTCCTGTTCATATCGATTATTTTGTGGTGCCCGTATGATAAAGTTTGTTCACTTTACGCATCCAACTTCCTCCCTGAATTGGTTTAGTGGAAAATGGATATGGACGGAAAGCCTGCCTTCAGGCGCAATATGTCTGCAAGTCGCTTTGCAACCCACATCAACCCTATTTTAGGGGTTGACTGTTCTTTGGGTGTTATACTTTTGACATCTGTACGTATGTACAAATTAAGGCGGGGGAGGTCCCACAACATGACTGCAGATAAATAGCTTTTTTTGACTGTAGTAATCCTGACTGAAATTGCATCCTTTTCACTGTTAATATTACAAGGAACACCTCCAAAACAACATTATACCCCTTGTGAGGCATCAAAACAATTCAGCCAAATGACCCTTCAAAGCTGCTTGTCTGCTTGAAAATGTTGTGTTTGTGCATTAGAGATATGCCTGGTTGAGCCTTTCACAGACCAGCAACATAAGTAAACTCTGCCCTCGCTGTGTTCCATCATAAATGGTAACGACATGATAACGACAGTTTATTCAGCAGGGAGAAGCAACACAAACACAAAGTCATGAAAAACACGCTGACCTATTATGGCCTCACAATGAGAAGCTGTGCTGCCTGCCTAAACCATCTTTTAAACGTGAATTCTGGACATTGTTGGGCGACTCGAGGTGGGACATCATGCCAAAGTTGCCCTGTCTTATATGCAGACATCTTCTTACTGCTTTGGTTTAAATAAGGGAGCTACCTCAGTAGAGCTTGCAGGAGACTGGATACATGAATACCACTCGCTCCTTGCAGAATCACTGGACCATTACCACCACTGTTCTTACATGGGTGCATTCAGGCCTCAAAAGGACTTTGTATTAGAGAGCTGGCAGATTAAAGACCATTTAATGTTGTGTAAGCTCTGCTGGGTAATGTCTAAGAATGTTAGTGCAGCAGTTCATGTGTATCTTTAGTGAGCTGAGCTGATAAAGAGACTAACAAATGTTTCAATGTTATTAGTTCTATGTTTCAAGAGTCAATGAATCTTTCTGTTACACTCTTTTCACAGAGATGCTTCACAGTCACAAGTCTTTTCATCCCGATGAGTCACCAGAGCAGCTCTTTGTGTTCTTTGTCATTTCCTGGTTCTTGTTGTTCACAGTGTATATTTACAGCAACATACTCATTATTGTCTCTGTTCTCCCCTAGGCTCTCGCATCTTACCGAGCCTACCTCTTGACAGCACGCATTCCTACCAAGGTAAGAACAGTTGAGAATAGTATACTTTGCTAAATGAAGAGTGTAGTATTGTGTTAGAAAAGTACTTTTAGGGTTCATTTTTTCCATTTAAATAAATCATATTAAACTGTTGAAATCACTTCGGAAGTTTTGGAACTTGGAAACGGTTTCTGGGATTTTCCTTGCTAACTTGCTTCATTCTCCTCTTTCACTACTTGTTTGTTGCGAGAGAAAAACACAAACTTAAAAAATGTATATTAACATATTTGTGTTTAATTTCAGAATATGAAGACTGAACCAAAAGGTTCATGACCATAAAACCAAAACAATACAGTGAATAATGATCAGTGTGTTGCACCTCTTTTATTACACACATTAATAATAATCTCTTCATTATTAATGTTGTAATGCTTGTTGCAAGCAGCAGTGTGTGATATTTCCTTACAGCAGAGTTAGCGATTCTGTTTGAGCCATCATTTGTTCTCACTGGTGATACAGGGAGCAGTTTTGGATTTAAATAGTTACTTTTAAGATTGTGTACCTGAAGCAGTTCTACAGCTTGCTGGCAAATCCTTTTATACAGTGGTGCGATAATGCAGTGCAGATGGTAACTGTCACCAGTACTGAAATATCCCTCATCATCTTTACAAGCACAGTCACCACTACCACATAAAAACCAGCAGTGCAGTAACACAACACAGATGTTCATGCAGAACTACTGTTACCATCACTACATGTATTATCAAGGTTAACAGCAGACTTGTGCTGCTGTTGTTACACAATAAAAGTTGTTTAAAATAGTTTTGTCCAATCCTGCATCTGTAATATTCTGATAAAGGAAAAAAAAAAGCAAAATGTATTACAGGAGTGTGAAGTGGGGGAGCCTGTGGCCAAGGGTTTACTGGCTTTTTTTGGCCATCTTTGAGCTCATTTTTTTAAGCCTGATCTTCTATTTATACTTGTCAAAGTACACATGACACACACAGACACACAAGGTGGAAACAATACCATCCATGCTGTTGCGGCTGCTAATGCTAATGAAACACAAAAAGTGATTAAGCACGTTTTCAGTGTCAGCAGTTTTCAGCAGTAGTAGTGACTCATTGTCAAAAAATAGCCTCTAGCCTGACCACATGCATAACCAAAGCTTAGAGTCATAAACCCAAACAGGGATGTGACTGTATATAGAAAACACCTACAAAATCTGGACTCGCCTGACCGGACCGGAAAGCTTTAACACTCTCAAGTCCCAATATTGCATACCATCTTATTTTAAAAGAAAAAGCTGCCTGCTCTCCAGTGAATAAGGTGCCCCGGAGACAGTGCAGTTGGTTGATTGACTGAACACAGAAAACATCATAGCTCACTCTTTCACATAACATCATTTTCCACTTTGGAAAAGTTTCCAGTGTTATGAGCCACAAGTTTAAAGTCTGTTTCTTTAGCTGGTTCTGCATCTGTTTTTTATCTGTCTGCTGTCTTTTGACCAGAGGGATTAGACACCTGCTTTATAAGGAACCGCCCCCTCTTGGTAGCCCCCATATCTCATCCTGCATTCAGATCTGTTTTCCACCTTTTTTTCTTTTCTTGGCATAAACCCCTGATCTGTTGGGAAACGGTTCTTTCTCTTGTAGTGAACCTCTGTCATTCTTGATCACAGCCACAGATCACCTTTCCTCTCCTCTTTCTTTTCTCACTCTTATCCTGCCAATCTATTTCAATAATCCATTAGTTCATCCGTTTCTCTTACTCTGACACCTTTGTTTCCCTCCCCCACTCACTACAATGCCAAAGGTCAATGAGATAACTAGTATCTTGTCTTCAGTGGATTGACTTTATTTTAAATTAATTTATATTACATTAAGCTGACAAGCACAAAATCTGTTTTTTTCGAACTAGCTGGAATTTTATTTTATTTTTTTTATTGAGAAAAAATTACAGTTTTGCGATTAATTTTGTGATTGACTAATTTTTGCATCAACAAAAAGGTTTAAAATCCAAATTTGTTGTAGTTGCCAAATCTTTTTCCTCTAATCTTTTTCATTTTTTCATATAAAACTCATTAAAGATCCTTTATTATTGTTATTATTATTGTTAGTAGTATTAGTATTAGTATTATTCATTCACTAGAGCCAACTAATGGACTAATGGGTGGTTTCTTGGCGCCTGTTATTAAAAAATAAAACTAGAAAAAGTAAAAGACTGTTACCAGATTTCTCCTAAATTTACTTTTCTAATGTAAAGTCTATTTTACAGCCAAGATCAATCAATGTTAAATAAAGTTTAGCTTCTCCTCACTCTGGATCCTCTGTACTCACCTTCTGTTGAAAGCTGTTTTTTGTTTTTAAATAATACAACAGATGATTTTGTATTATTTTATGGTAAAAGGTAAATGCATGGATTCTTGTATAGTGTTTTTCTACTTGAGCACTCATCTATTATGCATAAAAAGTGGTAATGCTTTAAAACCCTATAGGAGCACAAACTATAGGATGGGGATTTCATCCGTATTGTTTTTCTGAAGGCAGCCCAAGGCCATAATGTTGAAGTGTTTTTAGTGTATAAAAGTAAACTCTCAGTTAAACATTAGACTGTATATTTCTCCTCTTAGTTATAGCTGAAATCCCCCTCTAGCTCTCTCATGCGCTTGTCAGTGGGTTTCTGTGTGTGTGCGCTGCTTCGATTGATGCTTTGGCTCCTCTTGAGAAGCTCCAGGGCCTCGCTGTCTGCCAGTGTCTTCCTAAAAGCATGCACACATGCTCACACACACATTCATTCAGATCTTCCTTCTTCCTTCTTCCTTTTGTCTCTGTTTATTTTTGTAGCCTCACCTGTATGCTCTTCAGCTCGGTTGTCTTTTGTTTGATGTCAGAACTAATGGAGTTTATGTAATAAAAGGTCACACTGAGCATACCTTTGATATACAAAACATAGTCAGTGTCCATTATCTCATTAAAACTTGACACACAATTGGTCAGCAGCATCCTCAATATTAACAGTTATAATAAATACCTTTCAGATAAACTTAGGTACAGTGTGACCCATTAGACTGACAGACGGGCAGTGAACGAATGAGTGAATGATGCAATTACTCAGGCATTTGGTTCCATACACCTCCCAGCATGGAGCTGGCCATCGCCAATGGCTGAAGCCCAGATTTCATCACCACACTGATTTAAGTCCTTTCAGATTAGAGCCACACCTTTTTACAGGCTGAAATAAATAAACCGATTGGCCTATTTTACATTATGGATACATATTGTAGCAAACAACACTTTGCAGTAACAAATGAGCATCAAAATCTTTAATAACTATTGATGTGGAATAGCGTAACGCCTGTATATTCTTCTTTAAGATTAATTTAGTGTCTTACAGTTGGTAGCCTTCTACCCTGTTAAAACACACCAAACCTCCCTATATAACAATAACAGCTAATGGAGTCTGTTGCTTTGTTTTATCTGAGAAACATGTCATTAGCTGAGCTGATTTCTTCTGCTGTATTCACGTCAGTTATGCTAATTTCTTCTTTAAAAGTCACTTCACATTAAAGTAAGTGCTGAATATAAATTGGGGGCGGGGTGTTTTTACACAGCACCTTGAATTAGAGAGTTGCTATTGTGTGTTTATAGTGGATTTAGTAGCCACAAGCACTACGAAACCAAAAGCACACACACTGCATACTGTAGTCAGACAGTAGACAGACAGTCTGCTTATCCTCTCCCTCCTCTCATCTCTGAGCCAAGCCTCAGGAACACAGCGCCCACCTGGAATAGTCTGGCCCTGCTCTCTGGCCTACCCTCAGGCACTGTATGTGTTTGTGGGAGAGCAAATAGCAGAGGAAAACTGCACTCTGTTTAAACCAGAATGCATTTGTATGCACAGGTTTCCAATCTCATTTAAAAGAATCTCAGTCTCTGTCCTTTAAAGGCCTGTGAAGGCAAGTCGCTGCTTTTCTTTGTCTCCTCAGTCCCGAGTTGCTCTCTTGAAGCAGAAATAAAAAAATTCAGATGCAGGCTAGGTTTCTCTAGCCTCATGTTTTGATTGACTGTCTTTTGAATGATGATTCAGTATATTTTGTGTTCTGTTGAAAGTGCAAGAGAGACATACTCAGTTCAAACAGTTTAAAAAGTATATTTGAAATGGTGCAAAGGAGGGGAAAGCCACAAGAAGTTGAACAGCGTGCGTCATATGTAGTTGTTTTCCACTGGACTTGACTAAAAACTGAGATGCAAGTATTTGTGATTAAACAGCCAATTAGATGTAACACCAAATATGACTTTAAAACAAGTTCATCTGTGTGAGTCGGTGTTGGAAGATTAAATTACTGCAACCTGACTTATTAACTGTGACACAGACACTTTTAAGCAGGACTCATTAGATAGAGAGTTAGCGCACTACACCAATTTATTCCTAATATTCTTCTTCTCTCTTTTCTTTTTCGGTTGTTATAATTGTTCTTCTTAGTATCAACCAGCATATTCTTAAACAGTATGGTAACACTAGAATGTAATAACTTGTAGTTCAGAGCGATCTGCACTAAAGCTAAACCAATGGATTTCAGAGCCCGATATCAGGTATATGGTAATCCATTGGTATCTGTATTTATAACAGGTGATAAATACAAATTTATAAAGTGAAATAGGGAATGGCAAAACAAGCTTGACGATGTTTGAGTGTTAAAGTTGCATAGTTTATCCAGTGAAGGGTGTCTTGCAAATCCCTTTTTGGCAGCACACACATTTGGAATGCCACAAGTCCAACACCCAGCTGATCTGAGCAGCGTCAGACAGGGTGTGGGTTTAAAAAAAACAACTATCTTAGTGAATTTTAGAGAAATCTGTTTATGCTTGTGTGTCTGGAAGAAAAAATGTATTGGCTAATATATAGGATTATCCTCTATTTAAATAAAATATCTGTATTGTTTAAGAACGATGCCGATAGAGATATTTAAAAATCCTGTGTCTGCAGTATCTGTGTCGCTGTCACTTATCCTTAGTACAAGGTCATGCCATTGGATGGTATTAAAATTTTAATGGGACATCTGTTCTCTTCTTTTAGGTGGAACACTCCTTTAATTATCTGGAGATCCAGGGAATTGCTTGCAACAAGCCAATGCAGGTACAGAAAAATATTAAAGAAAAAAGCTTCACACTACAGTCCTTCATTCTCATGTTAAGAGTAAGAATAAAGTTGAAGCTGTCCAGCTATTCCTTTAAATTGTGTTTCCATTTTTACAAAAATTCGTCTTTTGTTGTTAAAGTGCATCATCTGTGTTATAGCTGTATGCTCTGTAGATGCTGTTTAAAGCATTACAATTAAAAAATGAAGCATTGAACAGTCAGTGAGACAATAAGGACATAAACACACATGCCTAAACTTTTATATGTCAGGTTTTAATATTGTTTTGTTTCTGTGAGTGCTCATGATGTTTTAGTCATCAGCATATATTGTACTAAAACACTAAATCTGGTGAAAAGTCTTTTTATACTATTTAGGGACTCTTCATCAGGATGAAAAAATAAAATAGACAAATCTAAAAATATGGCAGGAAAATGTCTTAAAATCTTGTATGGTCTTTAGAAACTCATTAATTCACGGCTAACCAGAACAGAACATCTGTGCCAAGCTGCCAGTCAGCAGGATTTATCCATAAAATATGATAATCCAACACTAACCACCCTGTTCCTGGAGCTGAACCTCTGTCCCACTCGTCTGAGAGATGTCAGTCCTCTTAATATCTTGACCGATGGTCTCCCATGTATCAGCAAAGATTATGTAAATTTTGGCTGGTAGAAGAGGCACTGATCTGCATTTGCATAATTGTAGTGAATGCTGAAATGGTCAGTCAGTCTTGGTTAATACTATTAAATCATTACATGCAGAGATGTGGGATAGAACTGTTGTTAAGTAGATAGATGGATTTTAACATTTTTTTCACTGTAATTATTTTCAGTAGATACCAGGGAGGTGTTCAAAAGAAGTCAAATAAAAACACAAAACACATCAATGTTGAATCCTAACATTAACTGATTATCAGTCAGTTATATCTGATTAAACCATAGCTCTCATAGCTTGCACTTGTGATTGACTTGCGGTGAAGGTGGAATCATTAATTGTTTTGATAACTAATTAAGATTATGTCCGTTAAGCTGTCCATAGAATATGAGCGCGGCTCATTTTCGTTGAAGCTGCCCTCCACAGATGAGGTAAACGAGGTGGTGGCTCACATAGGAAACTGTATGCAGAGGATATGTCCAGGTCTGCCCCCTAGGTGAGTTTGTCTTGTGCGTGTGTGTGTGTGTGTGTGTTCTGGGTCTTCCTATCTTTGTGGTGACCAAAATGTGACATTTACTATACTTGTGGGGACCAACAGCCCTTATGGGGACCAAAATCCTGTCCCCACAAGTTTGAAGGTATTTTTCAGACTCAAAATGTGGTTTTAGTGTTAGTGTTACAGTTGGGTTATGGTTAGGTTTAGGGTTAGGGTTAGGCATTCATTTTTGAAGGTTAGGGTAAGGGGCTAGGGAAAGCATTATGTCAATAAGATGGCCCCACTAAGATAGCAACGTGTGCGTGTGTGCGTGCGTGCGTGTGCGCATGCGTGTGTGTGCGTGTGCGCGCGTGCAAAATGTATTCACCTGTCTCGTCACAGACTCCTTCCTAATCGGTACTGAAGTAATAGATTTCGGGTGTTATTTCAGTTTGGCTATGTATTGCAGTGCAGATGTGAGTGTCTTTCAAAGATTTGTTGAACAGGAAGCAAGAATAGAAATGCAGAAATGAATATGGATGTAAAACCATAAACTTCTATAACCTTGTCCTATGAACAGTACAGTGTTTGAGCTCGTCGAGAGGCTGACCATCATTAAATGTGATTGTATTTTATGTAACCCTTTAAAGCCTGAACTGTTAGCAGAAAATTCTATTTTTTGGAAAATTGAGTATTTATTAAACCTTGTGACAAATAGAAAAAGAATGTAAATTTGCATACGAGTTTTAATTTGTATCAATTCTGCTACAACTGGGTGTGTGTATATCAAATAACATACAACAGGCATTAAGGGGTTAATACTGCCTTTTGTTATATTTAAAGCAGTTAGATGTTAGTTTATTTTTAAATTCCTGCAGTACCATGTAGTACATAACAGCTGTCTCATCGCAGTAAGACTTTGCAAAAGCAGTTCAGCATTGCTTGTTTCAAAAAGAATGAAGCTGTTAGTTTGAAACTCTCACTAGCTGAAGTTTTCATAATATATTCTCATTTGACTTCTTTTCTCAGTAAAGTGATGAAGAAGCTTTTCATGGAGCCTCCAGACAGGCTCTCTTCTCTGCAGACTCTGTGGGAGAACAATAAACCTGCTGAACCTGGACCCTGTGGTATGAACCTGTGACTACCGTGTGCATCTGCATACAGCACTGTGCACAAATCTTGAGCCACCCGTTATTTCTTTATATTTTACGGAGCCAGACTTGCAGCCTGTCACAGAAACCCACATGTCTCTCCAGTTCTTTTATTAAATCTATGAAAAATGCCAAAGATAATAGTTTTACAGTCATCAAATAGCATTTCTTGACCAACAAGGTGATTCTTAAAGAGCTAACTTGGTGTATGTCTGTAATGTGAGCTCTAACAGTGTGCAAAGAAGTAGCAATTCATTTCCTTAAGAAAAAAGGAAGATATCCCCCCAAAATACTTAACACAGGATTTGACAGATTTACCTGGCTCTTTAGATGATCTATCTACTGTTCACTGAAGCCTCATCAGCTCTTAGTGGAAGGTTGGATATCAAGAAGCCTTTTTTAAGGAAAGGAAACTGTGAGAAAAGGCTGAGATATGCCAAATTGCACAAGAACTGGACTAAAAATCAGTGGCAACAGGTCTGTTGGAGTGATTAAACCATATTTGACCATTTAGGGTTAAATCATCCTCAGTGTGTACAGAGTAGGTCAGGAGAGAGGTACAACAGTGTGTGTCTACAGGAATCTGTAAAACACGTTATGTTTTAATGTTTTGGGGATGCATTTCAACCAGTACTGTTGGAGATCTGGTCAAAATTGTTGGAATCTATTTCTATCCATCATGTAATGCTATCTGGAAAGCATCTAAATGCCTTATATACTGTATTTCCATGAATGTTTTCACAGGTTTCAATAAATCAATATCAATATATCTACATTACATTTTCTTAACAAAAATAGGACACGAAGAATGGCTGAAGGCTTTTCCAAATGGCTCTGTCTATATAATCTAAACAATGTGTTGCTGCTGTAGTAAGTTTACACGGTCTGAGCAATGTTGCAAATAATCATGTTTCCAAGATCCTCCTTTCACATGTCTACTTTGTTCTGTTTTCTCTTTTCATATTTGATGGTCTCTGTCTCTGTGTAGGTGGGTTTTCTCAGATGTACCGATGTGTTTGTGACTGGTTGGGGATGCCTTACAGAGAAGAGGTGCAGTGGGTAAGCATTGTTTATATTCTTTTGTGCAGTTTCACAGATCACATTGACAGATTCTTCTTCATCTAAGCCTCACCGCTGTAGGCTGGATCCATAAACATCCAACAACTTTTGATAAATCGTAAAGCCCAACAGCATTGACATATATATAGAGCCTTATTTCTTGACGCCTTTGTGCTCTTGCTCTTTTTCTCCTAAATGAAACAAATCTTTTACTCTCCCAGTGCAATTGCTTTGTTTCTAGAGTCAAGTTTAATTACTCGTTTCCTTTCCAGGATGTAGACACTATATATTTAACGCAAGACACCAGAGAACTTAATTTGCAGGACTTCAGTCATCTGGAGAACAGGTGAGTGTCAGCAAAGATATTTAAATATTACCACCAGTGCAATTTAAAAACTACCATCAAAGTCACCACTGAGTCTGAGATGGTACTGAGGAGAGAGAGAAAAAAAGATTTCATGGCTACTGTGACTTTTTCTCTTCTGCATTTGTCCTCCTCCTCCTCAGGGATCTGGTAGCTATAATAGCAGTCCTGGAGTTTAACCAGTGGTTCACCAAGGTCTCTACTAAGGATTACAAGCTGGTTAGTACTTCTCACATTTGAAAATCTGACTAACACTATACAAGCTAAGGTCTGAGCACTCCAAAGAAGTTTTAATATTCAGTTCTTTGTTGACACTGTTTTAAGAGCTCTATGGTCATGTCAGAGGATGTAGTTTGCTGCTGTTATTCTGAGAGGGTGCTGCTCATCACCAAGCGTATTAACAAAGGTAGATCTAACAGCAGCGCTAGTCTCTTTCATTCTCATTCCTTTAGTTTGTACATGAATGTAGCTTATATCTTCATTGTGCTGGATAAAAGGTATGCGCTGTTAGTGTTCTCCCACAGAACAGCCAGATTTAACCCTATCCCAGGTGTAAGTAGGCAAGAAAGCCGCCCTGCTCTATGTCTTTGGTTGGGTAAACCTGCTTCTCACCGCCTCGCCTCATTGCTGCAACTGCGGTACGTTGATTTCTGCCTGTATGAGACGGTATTTGTCGGTAAGGGCTTAGAGTTTGCCTCCATTTGTGATTTATGTCTCAAGTGATAACAGAAAGCGGCTAATTAGAGCAAAAGATGGAGATTTATTCTGTTTTATTGTGAGTCTAAAACTGGGTTGAGAGCGTTATCATGCCACATTTGGCATATTGTAAATTATGCTGAAGATCAGAACTGATTTTCCTTACCATTTTGTGAAAGTTAAAAAAGTGGCACCTAACAATGTTGTTGCATCACATAGATTTCAGTGTGTAATGTCTCTCTTTCTATATTGCATATTTCGATTTTTCCTTCTCTTTGTAAATTTACTCTAATGTAAGCAGCGTTTCCTCTACCTTTTGCATATGGTGTATAGGGGTGTATGCACAGAATATTTTCCCCTTTGTTTCCTCCATCTCCCCCACCACTCTGTTGACTGACGATCAGTCCAATGTTTTCGTGTGATAAGACTCCTAATCCGTACTAGACAAAGGGGCTCAATGTCTTAGGCTGTTGCCCCCCTGCAGCACTCCATTACCAACTCTGCGTCTCGAGGCTTCGCTCAGTCTCACCAATTACCACACGCAGCTTCCTCAGTCCGAGCAATTATCTCACGCTTCCGTCATGGACAATTTCTTTCATGCTGAATTTTAAAATCCAGTCCCTTGTGATGCCGTGTTTAAACTTGGGCACAAATGTTCACGCAGGTGCATGTGCTGTCTAATGTTTGCCCTTCTATTTGAGATTAGTGTGTGGTTATGATGATACGTAAAGCTTTTGTCTTAGTGCTGTTCGATTGTATGTGCTGCTTGAGTGTTGTTGTTTTTTTGGCAGTGTTTGAATTGTATTCTGTGGCTTTACAACCCAGTCCTCTTTGAGTGCTTTAAGGGGAAAAAAATCCTCTTTTCCCAACGTGTGCATATTTGTATAGAGATACTGGGGAAGCTGGAGAAACAAGAGCTGCAAGGATGTGATCTGGAGCGTGATTATTTCTGAATCCCGTTCCAATGGAAATAATAGGAAGTCTGACAGAACAATAAGAGAGGAAGAGAGTGTGAGAGAAGGTGATGACAGCCAGCAGAGCAGTGGGACAGAAACATGAAGGTCGGGGGGAAAGGTCAGTGGACAAAGTGAAAGTGAGAAATGCCAGATGAATAAGGAAACAAGGCAGAAAGCATCACAAGGAGTAATCGGGTTTAACAATTACACCAGAAAGGGGAACTAAACATTTTAACTTGTGAAAGTAGACAGAATGAGGCCAGTTGATACACAAAAATTTCAACTAGAGGTTGACACTCAAACTGGTCTGCTTTGTGTTTAACGTTGAGCCGTAGCGTTACTTTAAGAAATATCCTGTGGATCACCGAGGAGAAAAACAGTTGATAAGGAGATGTAAAACATTAAATCCATGCGCCTCAGGCCTTAAACTTCAGTCTTGCATCTCTATCGTACAGATAAGGATAAGCAATATCAGTGCAGCAGACTGAGTAATAAAACAAATACAGACACAAACACTCACAGGTAGCAGGCTATCACAGTGAGGGATTTCGCTGCTCATCCTCAGTTCAATCAGGCTGTTTGTCTAGTGGTCTAATCAAGATGCTGAGCCCAGAAATGAGAGAGAAGGAGGAGAGGAGAGGGATAACCCTTTAGTGAAGCCATGATAGCGCAGTGTGCATGTGTGAAAACGTGGGACAATTTAGCAGAGTGTAGGGTCAGAACACCACAGCGTGACAAGGTTGTTATTTAATGAGTGGTAAATGGTACAATGCACATGCTGACAGTGTCGCCCTGCTGTCCCCAGCAGTGTTATTGTGGCTGCTGTGGAAAAGACAAGACTTCTTTGTGTGCCCTCTGCCTCTCTGCTCGCTCCCCTGTTTTTCTCCATTTCATCCATCACTACCCTGGTATCGCTCTTTTTTTAAAAATATATCATGTGTCATCCCTCGGTGGCCTCCATCCTTCTTATTCTTTTCTTCAACACTCATAGTTTCGATGAGTAAACATGTGAACAACAGTCCCTTTCTTCCGAGTTTTCCTGTCACTGTCTCCTTCTCTTCCCATCATCACTCTCTCCTTTCTCTCCTCCACACTCTAGAGACCCGCGTTGGACAATACAGGCACTGTTTTGGTCACACTGAGGTTGCTGGCTAACAGAAACAGCCCCTCACTGAAGAAATGTCAACTACTGTGATTAATAACAACATAGTGGCCCTGCTATCATAACGAAAGCTTTTTATTGGAAGATATATCTCTAGAAATGCTAACTGAATATGTCTGGTGGATGATTTCTGTGTGTATGTATGACGCAGCACACAGTGAAGTGGGTCAGTGAGCATCTAGGTAGGACATGGACATTCAGCTGTTGAATCTTTAATTTTGTCTAAATATGAGTGCTTTTCGTCCCTCTGCTGTGTCTCCTGTGGTGTTCAGACCACAGAAGCGAGAACTATTTTTCTCCCTCTTAAGGTGTCCAGAGTCTGAACTCCCCAGTCTCTCCCTTGTCATGCCTAAATGGTCTTTAAGTGGAAGAATTCACTTGTATACTGTTGGGTTTTAATTAGCATAAATAGACTGCTTTCTGGAGAGAGCAGTTGAGAACAAGAACAGTTGGGGAAATAAATGCAAAAGTACGTTTCTTTGTTGCTCCTGTGACCTTCAGTATCGAAATTTTGCTGTTCCCGATAAATCATGTCCTAAGCCTTGGAGCTTGCTCAGTTAATTAGTATATTTTTTATGCTGTTGATAAAGAATGGAGAATAATTTCACTTCAGTTAACTAGTGAGCGAGAACCTACTGCACAGCTTTGAGTGTGACTCTAAATACAGAGCATCATATTCTGTCCATTCACACTTTTACTTAAAGTACAACATTCACAAAACTTTAGGAAAGAATATATTATTCTTAGTGTGTTGCTAGAAAAAGTGGAAATGGGTGCTGTGATTTGAGCTTGAAAGTCAATGTTTCAAGATGTCCTTTAACCTTCAACACAGCCTGAACTCTTATAGAGAAGCTTTCCTGTAATTTCTTTAAGTCGTCTTCAGAAATGGTTCTTTAGGCTTCTTGAGGGACATTCAAAGCTCTTCTTCTTGGATGTTTGCTGCCTTTTGTTCTGTTCTCTGTCAAGATGATCCTCCATACAGTCTGTAGAGAGGATGATTTGAACCAAAAATGTACTAACACTTAAAAATATAATGAAATGTGAGGCTCAAGACTTTTGCACAGCTGTTACCAAAATGCTCTGACATATGTTCGTCTTCAGTCTGCAGATGTTTGTGAGCAGATCCTTCGGGTGGTGTCTCGATCCAGTCGACTGGAGGAGTTGGTCCTGGACAATGCAGGACTCAAAACGTAAGAAAATATGAAATATTAAAGGTGCACTTAAGAAATTTTTAAATGTCAAAGACAATTAAAGGGTAGCCAGGAAAGTACTCATATGTAATCATTAGCACAATTTCAAATCTCAGAACTCCAAGGTCATTTAATAACGGATTAAAATGAGTTTAATTAATTTAAAATATAAGGGAGAATTATGATGTGACTCTCTGATTGATAAAGCTTTTTTTTTTGCTATTGAAACAACAAATTTTGAGGATAACTATTTATTTTGAAAATCCACGGTTCGCATCCAGAATGGATACAGCTAAAAATGCTACCTTCCCTTATCAGAGGTGATTTAGCCTTTTCAACCTACCCTTTTAATCTCTTAGTCAAAAGTATCTGTGCTATATGGAAGTGCAATATTAAATCTCTGGAGTGACCTTTTATATTGACAGGTTGGACATTACTTGGGTCAGATTTATGATTTAGTGTAATTTAATTTTATACCTGCTTGATATAATAGTAATAAAGCCCATTTTTATTGAGTGTCACAGCAAATGTGTTTGAAACCAAAGACACTGTCATACACAGACTCAGTATTTTCAGGCTCAAACCTATGGGAAGACCGAGACCTACATGCGGAAAACTGCAGCACCATTGCAGAGGGCTCGGGATGTTAATTTGATTTAGCTTTCGTCAGATCTGTGAAGGAAATGGCTCTGCATCACATTACTGGATCCAGTTTTGTTAATCTGTTTAGTGTTGAAATGGTAGCTTTGCCGTGCTGTTCCTCTGTATTCGCTTCTTAAAAAATATTGGATAGCTTTTTTAGCAGTCCCAATCTAATATTTCAGTTCACTTTCTGTAAGCTTTTCTTTCCTGCAACTGTTAAAGCAACATCAAAGGCGCTGAAGCATTCTGAAGGTCTTTGTTTGGTGCTAACATTGTTTATAGACCTGTAATGAATACATCCTTTCACAATCTACAGCGATTTTGCCCAGAAGCTAGCTGCTGCTCTGGCCCACAACCCCAGCTCAGGACTCACCACTATTAATCTTGCCAACAACCCACTGGAGGACAGAGGTATAGATGCTCAGATCTAGTTTAATGTATTTCTCTCTGATCTGCTTTTTTCTCTTCTCCTTTCTCCTCTCTAAATGCTGTGCTTCACCTCTGCTCTGTAATATTAAAATACAATTTTCACAGGTTACAAATGGTTACAGCATTCTTTTAAATATAGTAATATCACACGTAATTGCATTGGCTCTGGCATTGGAATCAGGAGGCGGGGAAGCTGTACAGTTAGAATTGAGAAGACTAGAAATGGCAAATAAATCCAAACTGATAGAAAAGTCCACAAATAAAATGACATGCAGGTAGAGTGAAAGGACAGCTCTATAGTACAAACACCACAGCCTGACACAGCAGACGGTTTATGTTCCATTGTGATTGTGCAGCATTTTAATATTTCATCAGCTCTGTCCTAAGGCCTCTCAGTCTATCCAGGACACATGAATTAAAGATGCATTCCACCAAATATTCATACAGACGCATGTAAACATGCAACAGATGTCTGGGGCTCACCAGTCTCTAGTTTATTTGTCATCATGTAAAATTTATTACAAATATTTGGTGAATATGCCCTTCATAGACATATATATGTATATACATTTATCATTTCATACATTTACTGTATATAACGTTAACTACAATGCCTGAGTATTAGTTACCGTGACTGATTTTTCCTGTAATATACCTTAAAATAAATAATAATATTAAAAATAAAAGGTGGCTCATTCTCATAATCAAATGGAGAAGTAACTATATTGTCATATAAACTAAGCAGTTGGGGGTTTTTTTTATTGCGATGTGGTGTAATGCTTTCTTTTTCAGGTATCAGATACACCCAAGCATTCATGGACAGTTAAGTTAGATGAGTGTTGAATAAATTCCTCTCTCGTTGCAGGTGTTTCCTCCCTGGGTGCTCAGTTTGCCAAACTCCGTTTGGGGCTCAAGCATTTAAACTTTTCCAAAACCTCACTCTCACCCAAAGGTATGTGCTGTTAAAGAAATGTTAAAGTGATCTGTGGATCCACTTGCAAGATTGTAGCAAAAGTAACAGATTGGTTAAGAAGGACATATGATACAAATATTGTGCTGTAATCACTTGTTTGCATGCATTTACATGAACCCCTACAGAAAGATGCACTTAATTTCCTCCACTAATGTGATCACACCTACTGTTGGGATGCTAATGAGACTTAATTATCACACTATTAACACTATTATAGAGAGAGGCATGGAAAGGGAAGAAATTGGAAACGGTGTTCATGTTTTCATTTGCATAAATGCTACTCTCTAAACCACTTTCCTTAAGTCAGTAGACCAAAGTCCTTCCTTTAATAAATAGTGCCAAGAGGCTGATTGTATTTAAGGCTATTCTATCTAGATTGAAATTTCTCTGTCAGCAGTTACTTGCAGGTTATATTTTTTTCTTAGTTATCATCCAAAATAAACTATTCGAAATAAACTATTCAGCACCGTGCTGGTCTATAGGAACTCATTGTAAACCTGCATTTTTCAGGCAATCAATAAAAAGCTATCATATTCCACATGCTGAGTTAGTAAGGCTGCTTAAACTGAGCTCTGCTTTGCTGAAGGTTCAATCCATAATTTGTGACTCCATGCCAAGAGCAAAGCTGAGGATTGGGGACATTTGCTTTTTTTCTGTTTGTTTGTGTTGCTTTTTTAACGGCTTTGCTGCAGCACATAATTCAGTAATTTGCTCATTTGATGTTTTGAATGTCCTTATTCTTACTCTCATTTGTCTTTAATCTCATTCTTTTTCATCTCTTCATCAAAGCATTTATTTGACAGTCACGCCTTGATTTACAGGCTGACACAGTCAGTCAGGACTTCATAGTATTAAAGTGTCAGAGTACCATGTCAGCCATGCGATGCAATGTGACACAGGTCAGTGGTTGCGTGCACAGTGTGTCAATAATAAGCTGTGGAAATGCATGCAGCCGTGCATAGACATGCATTCCACATGCATTTTAACTCTGTGAAACACACACTGGTTGCATATAGATTTGTTTTCGTGGGGCTTTTTCAGTATATTTATTGCAAGATATCTTTTTCAATATATTTATTAAGTCTGTAATATCGCCTTTACTGTGTTTATTTTGATAGGTTTTTATTGGAATTGTGGATTGCATTTACAGAACTGTGTGGAGGCCTACTCGTTTAGTTTTCCATGCACTCACTCGACGTTCTGAGCCCGTTCTTTCCTGTCTTCTCCCACTGCTCATTTCCTGCCATTTCCTTCAATATACTGTCAAAACATCAAGTGGAGATTTGAGGGCTGTGATAACGCTGACAGTGCTTTTTTTGTGTGTGTTTGTGTTATAGGGGTGAATAGCCTTTGCCAGTCACTGAGTGCCAGCCCGTCCATCCCCAGCAGCCTAGTCCATCTGGACCTCTCAGGGAACATGCTCCGAGGAGACGACATGCAGGTACTGAACATAAACTGTGGCCGTATGGGGAGAAAAATTGTCAGTTTTGTGTAAATCATTTATCTTTGATTTTTCAAATGAGCCACAAATGAAAACCTGTTTTTTTTTTTTTCATTCATGAAATAAATATTAATAGTTTATTAGAAATTAAAAGAAAATTTCATTAGTATCTGAAGGGGCATTAATTTTGCTTAATTTAGCCATCGTTAACCAGAGAAGGGCAGTCTTCATCAGTTTATATCCCTAACCCAGCTTGTCTGCAAACACCTGCAAACTCCTCTACAAACCAGAAAGGAAACCATTTACCTTCAAAGTAAAAGCTGTGCACTTTTGAAATGTGTTTGTTGCACAACAAGGCACAGCTTTTACTTTACTTCCAGTTGTAGTGGTCTTTTAAATGTCTGTGCAGCTTGGGAAGTAAATGATTAGTATTTGCAGACAAGTTTGCAGCTTCCATGAAAACTACAGATGAATGTAGCAACTAAAGCAATCACAATGAGGTTCTCGATTTCACTTTGCAACAGCCAGCCACCTTAAGCAACCACTTGCTAACCGATCAGGAAATGCACACTTTCCCTAACGACGGTGGTTATCAGGGGGTCACTGACAAGTCTCTAGGTGTGTGTGACTGAGTTCTTAGTAAAAAGTTCAGGTGTACACATAAGCATTATTTTAGTGTGTTGCAGCACTGACAGAAAGAAAGGAATAGTTTGCATTCTTGCTCGGATTTTATTAAAAAGCTAGCTAAGTTAGTTTAAATATCAGTGATTAAATATCTGGTGCTAATAAAATTCACAATTCCTGGACTGTTTATGTCGATGTTAATGTGTTAAGTTGCAGTTTTCTAACAATAATTGCCTCTGGTCAATGTTCCTGTGTGCTCATGGGTGTCCGTGCTAAAGCTGGGGTTGAGCGGTGTACAGAGGAAAAGGCATTGCGAATAGAAAATGAGTTTTCTGTCTCTCAACTCTTTCTTCCACATGGGTTTGCAATATTAGGGTCAGAAGTGGGATTGATGCTTAGCCTGAAAATTGGATAGAGCGAGATCCAGATTCTCGAACGAGCCATAGAGCAGAACTTTTGGCATCTGGAAAACCTGGCACTGAAGCAAGTGGAGCGGGCCAGTGATGCGAATTTTCCATCCCACCCTGTTGGCTGCATTGCACTGCGGCTCATCACTTAGTGATCGAGAGGACAAGTGAAACTCTGCCGCATTCCTTCAAATCCAACAAAAATGGGTTGAAATCAGATTTATGAATGCTCTGCATCCACCAGCAGACACATAGATACGGTGACACTCTGTGCCCACACTAGGTTGTTCTTATGCTTTATTTTTTAGCACTTCTACCACTTCCTCGGTCAGCCCAACAGCCTGGCAACCCTTGACCTCTCCAACACTGATTGCTTATTGGACCAGGTGAGTGAAAATGAAACTGGACAAAGGAGCTAAATAGATAAATGGTTATGGAGATGTCTGCTTCATTATCATATTGTAGTGATTCACATTTTTGGTAAACGGACCACACAAACCTGCAGAGTTACTTTCTGCAAACGAGCAACGTTTAATTAGAGTGAAATACTTGCTATTAATGTCTGTGTTTCAGGCAGTGTAGCCCACTCAATCTGTGTTGCTGTTGAGTATATGTAAAGTGGTGTAATACTGTATGCGAAGTATTGATGTGGGTCTAAGAGCCAAACACAGTTTATTGATAAGTTTGAGGTGTAGCCAGCTGTCATCCAAAGAAATTATTGATTCTCTTGCTAGTCATATTTTTTTCTCTCTCGTGTACCAACAAATCTAAATACATTCATGCATCTCAAAAACAGAGTTGGAAGCTGCAATGAAAACTATTGCAACTGATTGATCTTGTTATTATGTTTGTTCCAGGTTTGCTCAGCACTGCTGCGTGGCTCAGTTGAACACCTCTCTGTTCTCAACGTATCAAAGAGCGTCTTCCCTCACAGGTAAAAAATAAAAAAATACAAATCTGGGTTTTACTAACTCACACTTGATAAGGAGGAAGTCATTTCTAATGTACTGTATTCTGTTCTGTACTTATTCTTAGATGGTCTGTCATTGAAGAGCAAATGTGTATGATTTCATGAAAGTACTGCACATGCTACAACTGAAGGTGTATAAACAAATGCCTAATAGACCAAAACTTCAATATTCTTTAGTTTCATTTTTAATGAGGCTGATGGGACTTTGCTGTAACCCTGCCGGGTGGGCAGACAACATGGACAGCCAAGTTTGTGAATGCAAGAACTTGAGAACAAGGCGACGTACGATTTTGAAATTCATAACTTAGAGGTGCATCTATTAAAACTCTTAGAAAAGTTTAAATTTCAGGTCAAGTTTCCTCTAAAGAGCTTGTGAATGCGATAAATCAAGAAGGAGGTAACCTAGGGTTTTCAGATTGATGAAATTGGTGCAACTACCAGGAGGCTGAGGATAACACTCAGTTATTTTTTTTGTTTTTTTTTGTTATTACTAACAATAAATATTATTGATTGTTTTGATTTTGGGGGAAACTTTGTGTGTCATGGCTAGCTCTGTTTCCTCATACAAGAAGCTTTCTGGTTGGATGTAGCTGCTTCTGTGTGGAGTTGTTGTTCTTCCTCTGGATCCACGTTTCTGCCTCTTCCTGCTGTCAGTGTTTGTTAGCCCTGGGACTGCTTCTTATTCAATATAAACCCCCCTATGATTGTCTGTGCATGGGTATGCAATAGATGGGTGGATTAAATTATGTTTTGTTCACCTCCAGTTGAAAGTGTTGGCATGTGTGTAGTTTTTTAACAGCTGCATCTTATTGTGAAATAATAATGAGGTAATCATGATTAACTTGCTTGGATAGAACATATACAGGAGAATAGTAATTTTCCTGTAAATTGTCTTCCATGATGTGATGGTGGAAGATGGGCCTTGACCTAGAAGAGTCTCTCATTGCTGTTAATGTTGAGGCTAATGTTTGATTCTCCTTTCTGTCTTTATGTATAGGCATACTGGCTGAATCAGTCTTTTATTTTGAAGGGTCTGTATGTTGATGTGTGACACCTGCTGGTAGTCAAGTGTCATCACATCCTTGTGAGTTCAAATTCTGTGAATTTGCTCTTGATAGTTGAGATTTTGTGGCTGGCAGATGGGTTAGGGGTGGAGCTTTTTTCCCAGTGTGTCTCAAAGGAGTCGAGGACTTTATCAAAAGAAGAGGTGTAGGGTGGAGGGGAGTGAGGATTGGGTAAGCAGAGTAAGGTAAGAGAAAAGAGTTACAGTATATGTGGGACCCATCTGTGCTGCTTGATTGGTAGAGCTACAACTCCTTATCTGAAACAACAGATAAAGTGGGTCATGAGATTTGAGCGCGTGGCTAGAGTAGTAAAATCTTAATGTTGTCATGAATGTCTTCTGCATTACTGATCCTTTTGATGGTACCACAAAAAAGCGAGGAAAAAGGCTTGTAAAGTTGGTGACATTGTATCCCGTGTTGACTCTATGTAGTGTCATTATTTCATTCTTATTCTCTTTTTGTTTCTGTAGGAAAGGCAAAGACGTGCCCCCGTCCTTCAAGCATTTCTTTAGCAGTGCCGCATCTCTCACCTCCATCAACGTGTCAGGAACCAAGCTGCCACCAGAGGCTGTGAAGTGAGACGGCAATTCATTCACTTTCAATGTGTCTGAGGGCCTCTTTCCAAATTCTCAGTGCCCATTTTGAAGCATAGATACCACCATTTAAATGCTGCTTGTCTCATCAGCCTACAATGACGAACTCTGAGTTTATTGTTTTCACTGAAAGTAGCATTACATAAGTTATATAAAAAATATAGAATTTGAATGAAGGCCTTCTGGTCTAGTTTCTCCTTGGTTTTAAAATTATCTCATTTTTCATGTTTTGAATTATAAATTTGTATTTTTAACTGGATATAATGTCATTAACATAGAGCGCTCCTACTTGGTCTGGCCAGTAACCCAAGTGTGAAGGATGTCTCTCTAGACCTCAGCTGCTGTGAGGTAAGACACAGAGAGTGCAGTGCGTGCAGGGCAAGTAGGGAACTGGGAACTTTCATGGCACATTTGCAAAAATATTATATTTATTATTAAAATAACCATTTATTTACTAACCAACGAGACGAGCCATATTTAGCTGTAGTTTTGTTTCTGTAAGTGCGCTTGCAAGCTAACGTTTAAGAGCGATTTTTTTTTAGAATAGAATAGAATGCCTTTATTGTCACTATACAGATGTACAATGAGATACTACTAAAAAAAGGCGCAATAAGATGATACTCGTCCAATGCGATCGGCTTTTTAGGATCCACTCAAAAACCATTTGACAGGACAGTGATGCTGCAAAGAGGCTGCATGATGGAATACTTGGCAGACAACAGGGAGGGATAAAAGGCGGAGAGAGGAACAGTGAGAGGGAAGGGTGAAGTTTGAGTTGGGGATTTGGCATGTGGGGTCAGTTTCCAGCTGTAGTTGTTCTGCCGTAACTCTCAAACACACACATCAGCCTTCACCTTCCCCTGCTCAAAAAAGAGAAAAGACAGCTCTCTGCAGATTTATCCTGATCGCTAAAGATAACTCATAACAAGTTACCCAGGAAATCCGAATCCAGATCCCCACAGAAACCTTCCCAAACCAAAGCTTTTTTGGGGGGAAATGACGCAAGCGTCCCTTTTCGATGCCTTAATGAACCGTTTGGTGGGGGCGGAGAGAATCTGTTGTCTGAGTGCGATCGCAGCATGCAAAATAAGGACTCCCCGCTGAGTGTGTTGCATGTGCAAATGCGTGTCTTTGATAAGTGAGTGTGTGGCCAGAAGACTGCCCATTAAGCATCTGTGTGTTTTGTTGTTGGTAATTGCTGGCTTGCTTTTGACATGCTGTTCTCTCCCTCTAACGCTTCTGTAAGCTTGGCCATTGTGTAAGTACTAATGTGCTCACTCTTAATAATTAACACGTCATTCTTCCTTTTTTTTATGTGCACGTTTGGCTTTTTTTTCTCCTGCTGATCTTATGCTTAGTGGAGCTTTTTTTCCCCTCAACATTTTGCATTAATTAAAAGCTACAGTTGCTCTGAATGATCTGTGCAGCTATTTTAAAGAATGTGCAATTTTATCATTAAGTCATAGTAAACTGGATGTGTGTTACTTGAAATAATCCTATGCAGATGTTTTGCATTTTGCAATAAAGGACATTTTAGGAGGTGCACAGAAGCTTAGATTTTTGTTGTTTACTTGAATATATAGTTGAATTTCTTATGAAGAATGCAAGCCTTTGTGGAAGTACTGTGACCTTTTGTGTTCATATTTTCCAGTCACTGTGCAGGATTTGTTTGTGAAATTTCTAATTTCAGCAGATGCTTGGCAGTAAAATGAACATTTTACCACAGTTTGTTTTCCTGTGCTTTCAGCTGCGGTCTGGAGGATCTCAGATCCTTGAAGGTTGTATTGCTGAGATCCCAAACATCTCCAGCCTGGATATCTCTGACAACGGTGAGATGCCGGTGATCATCCTTATTGTAATCTATATTTACTAATCTCAAAGCAGAGGTGTATTACAGTACAACATATACCTTTTATTTTCAGGATTAGACTCAGAGTTGTCCACTCTGCTTGTTTGGTTGGCCAAGAACCGGTCTATCAGACACCTCTCTCTGGGCAAGAACTTCAACAACATCAAATCCAAGTAAGGATGCAACAAAGGTGGAGATGGTGTTGAGCTGTTGTGCACAGCTTGGAGCTTGCGCTGAAGTCAAAGGGAAGGCCGGGATTAAGTTTTGCTCTATATCCTGACTTGATTCTGGGAATAAAACATTACAAGCAATCAAGAAATTAGGCAAGGGTTGAGTTTAAAAGCTCCAGTACAAATCATTGAAGCCTGGCTTTTCCTCTTAGCGACTGTTTGTCTACTACTTATTAGTATGCTGTGAACAACCAGATATGTAAACAGTGTGACACAAAAAGTCACTAGCCTGAAAAAATCATTTTAAATATTTTTTTGTTTGTATACTTTTTCTTCCTTCTACTTAGAAATCTCGCTCCAGTGTTGGACAGCTTGGTTCACCTGATTCAGGAGGAGGAGTCGGTGAGTTTTTCCATTTCTCTCTCTGTGTGGTCAGGAACCATGTGACAACAGAGAACATCTTAAATCCAGATATCACAGAAAGGAAGCCAGGGGCTGGACCAAGTCACTGAATCTCCACCAGCTGCGCTCCAGCTGACCACTGACCTCATCAGTGGAGGGTTATGTTGATAGTTTTGGTACACAGATCAATCAAGACACAGTTCAGCACGGAAGTTATGCAAGTTGGTCTCAAATTTCTCAGAATTTCAGGGTCTCTGTTGCATTTTGTCATCACAGTACTAACCCTTGTTATTGCACACTGCAGATTTTAAACTGGTCATGCAAGCCTAGTATAAATATGTCATTAAAAGAATTTATATGGTAAATATCCAACAACTGCCTAGCTTAACTTGGCATTATGGGTACAAAATTGGGGAAATCCCTGTTCTTTTAATCAACATAGTTCACCAATTTATTGATGAACTGTTGCTATGACGCCACTATTTGCATCTCTTAGGCTTCAGTCTCTTAGTCCTTTTTTTCCCCTTTTTGTTTTTTCAAGCGTAGAAAGGGATGCCACTAGTAATTACTTTTGTAAGCACAGCATACTGATACTATCATTATATACTTCCCTTTGCCTGCACTTATTGGTTTACTTGCATCTTAATTGTCCCCTGCTTTCTTTTGTGATCAGAGAACATGTTTAAGCCAGTTTTTATTTGCGGAAACGCAGAGATTTCGATCTTGTTTCGTATTTACAGAAGTTAAGCAAGAATTTTCTTCCGTGGCTATTCCAGTATAAACTTCTCTATTTATATTTTTTGTTTTTATTAAATGTTTTTAGTGAAACACGAGCGCATGAAGGCTGTAATTAATTCTCTGTGCTTCCCCAGAGAAGCTCTAATCAAGTAATCCTCTGCTTGAATAACCATGTTGACACTGGCCTTTCACACGGTCATCACCACACACACTGCAATTTATAGTCATTATCTCTAAATTTATCCCATGAATATGCCTTCTGAGTTTCATTAAAAGGAAATCCTTCATGTCAGAACAAACAGCCTTTGCTGTGCTGCCCCTGTTCGCTTTGTGAGCGCATTAACTGTTAGTTTGCTCTGTTTAAAGCTCTCTATATTTAGAGCTCGTTCCAAACACAGGAAACCATGAGACATGTTAATTTCATTGCCAAGATCAGTTATTAAAAGAAATAATGAAACCCTTCTCATGCAACAATAAGTCTCTTGTATTTGTGTTGCAGCTCATGGAATGAGCATGCGTGCAGGACGTTGACGTGACCACAGCTGGATATTTATTTGTAATATATAAATATTATATTCATAATTTGTACCCACTCTAATCACCTTTACCCTCTCTTGTCTCCCCACACACACCTTTTGCCCCTGTTAAATCTTGCCCTTCCCAGCCCCTCACCTCTCTGTCTCTAGCAGACTCCAGGCTCAAGAGTGACCTCACCATCGTTCTCAATGCTTTGGGCAGCAACTCCACGCTCACAAGGCTTGACATCAGTGGGAATGCAATGGGTGACATGGGGGCCAAAATGCTGGCAAAGGCGTTACAGATCAACTCCAAACTCAGGTAGCCATGCAGGGTTCAAAGACTGCGTCACATGATTGCCACTTTTTAAAACTGCTTGTTTTATACAGCTGAGGGGCTTCTAAGAGTTCCAGTATAAAAACAAACAAACTGTGATTTATGCAAAACTTGTCTAGTAGCATCTAATAATAAAGATATGGAGCTGGACATAGATCCACATTAACCCTAGAAAACTAATGCGCAGTTTTGTAACACCATCAGTAACATGATATACCCGATGAAACATATGTACTTTTCTCTTATTTCTCCTTATTCAGCATCTCATAATGGAAAATTAGGAAATTATTAACAATAAAATTCCCTAAAAAACTAAAAAGAACGAACGGAACTCGGAATGTCCCCTAGGGCCACCCATTTCTGGCACATGTAAAACTTGGAGGCACGATCTTCCTGCATCAATGACATTTTGTGATGGGGGAAAAATGACCAAATGACTATAATTTATTTATTTATTTATTTTTGACTACATGAATTCCCCTGGAAATAACCACAAAGTGGTATTTATTCATCGCGTGGGTGAAAATCACCTGACATTGGTGTTCTAGAATTAATAAACCTGTGTAATTACTGCTGTATTAATAATGCAATAACTAAAAGAGGCCACAATATTTACAATGCACTATATATGAACTATTGTACAGTTATTTGCAGAGGTGTGGACTCGAGTCACATGACTTGGACTCGAGTCAGACTCGAGTCATTAATTTTATGACTTTAGACTTGACTTGAAAAAAGGTTGTAAGACTTGTGACTTGACTTGGACTTTTACACCAGTGACTTGGGACTTGAATTGGACTTGAACCTGTTTACTTGAAAAGACTTGATATTTTACCCAAATCTAAAATTTAACATACATATTATATAAAAAGTGTGGACCATTAATTCACTTTATTCATTCATTCATTCTTACCACACTCCGTATGTATGTGAGCGTGGGCTGTAGCACAGCCAATCAAATTAACCAGATTTTAAAAAAACAAGAACAAAAACGCTCGAGCCAAAAATGCTCCCAAGAGTAATTTCTTTCGGGTACATAAACTACGAAGTAGTCAACAAAAAACGAAATGCAATATGCAAAACATGCAAGAAGAGAATCACAGACGGAGATGGAACAACTTCCAACTTTGTCCGACATTTGAAGTTGCATAAAGAACGGTAGGTGGTGCTTTTTTTTTTTTTTTTTTTGCTACAATGAGACAGCTGACTTAGCTAACTTCATCTTATTAGCAAATGTTCTTCGGGCTACGTTGATGATACTGTTTGGCTTTAACAGGTATGATATGTTTGTCATGCTATTTTAAATCCGGTCCTGCAAGCGCATCCAAGAATAACATGCAACTTGTTAGCTCAAAATTGTCGGTGAATGGTGAGCAGGGTCCGTTTCAGAAAGTGGGTTCTGTAGCTGTACTCAGTCTCTCTCCGTCTCCTCCCCATCATTAACCCCGTAGATTTAACCCAGTTTAGACTGACAAATATTTATTTTACCATCACATCACAATTCAAAATCACTGTGTTTAATTTGCAATTAGTGTATGGTCGTGTTTAACTTTTGCATGTCTGAGCCAGGGAAATTTTTTTTTTTTGGTTAGAAAATCTGGCCCACCTTAGTGTGTAACTGAGTAGTCCTGCTATACATGGCCTTTTTCTTCTGTCATTTATGTCAATACATCAAATAAAATACTTTGATCTTATATTATTAGCTGTTGTTTATTTGCAAAGGTTATTCTCAACAGGGATGCTAGACAAAAACGGCGTTTTCTACAGACAGCCTAGCATACGCTCTCCACTTGCGAGTGAAAAAAGAAAAAGAAAAAACACCCCTTCCCTATTGGTGTTAGAGTTTACCATATCAGCCAATCAAAAAAATGATAAGGCAACATGTGACATTTGGTTGTTTAGGGAGAAGGGGAAGTTTTTAGGAGTGACACCCGCGACAGAAAGCGGGCGAGCGAAAGAAAGAGAGAGAGAGTTTTCATATGTGAGACATTAGTGACGTTTAGCGTGTTTGGAGGCTGTAGTTAGTTTGTTGTGTAGTTATTGTTTTGTATTGTGTGTCGGTTAGACTGCTGAATTTCATATTTGATCTAAAAAAGCTGTCAAAGGCAGATTCCAGTGTAAACGCTGTCTCCACACAGAAAACTGGACTGTTGCACCTCCAGTTGTCAGACCTGCAGGGTTTAGGCCTGTGGTGTTCTCCTCTGTCTTATACTGAACACAAACTACATTTTTTGGACTGGCACAAATAATTTGTGTGCCTTCTTATTTGATGCAGCACACCTGATTGTTCTGTAAATAGATTTAAATGGTTATATAAAAAACGCCTGAGGCCTTGGCTGCATTTTTAGGTAAATAGTACCATATAACTTTGTTGTTTGCAAAACTTGTGCATAATTTTTAGAAATGTACAATTTCTATTTGCATTTCAAGTTATGAAAATGATTCGTTAAACATGTAAAAAAATATAACTTTTTTTCTACTCGGATTCTGAATTTTTTGTCTGAATTTAGATCAACTGTGCTAATATAGTATACCAAAATGAAAAAAATAACTCAAATTTCAGATATTTGAGGTTGTGCTGTAAATAATGATACCAAACAAGGCAAGAAAAACATATTTTAAAAGTGAAATATAGAAGTAAAATCAAAAGTAGTCAAGAACGGCCAATTATACCCGGGACCCCAGAGGGTTAAAAAAAAGACTTGAAAGGACTTGAAATTCAAAGTTTCGGACTTGGGACTTGACTTGAAAGTTGTCTGTCTTGACTTGCGACTTGACTCTGACTTGCTTGACTTTACTTGAGACTTGACTTGTGACTTGAGGATAAAGACTTGGGACTTACTTGAGACTTGCAAAACAATGACTTGGTCCCACCTCTGGTTATTTGTATTCAACAGTCCATATCTTATACTACTGTATATTGTTTTGACACAGATTTGGCCACTGTGCGGTTAAATACTCAAACAACTATTGTCTGAACTTACACTGCATATTTATTTTATAGCTCTTTGCTTTTTTCCCCCTTTTTTTCTTTATAAAATCCCTACAAATGTTCTTTTTAATGCCTATGGGTAATCAGAAGATAGCAAGTAAAATCTTGTAAATCATCTTTGAGAATTAATGGCTTCCTCTGTTCGCGTCATACTGTGTGTTTGTTTTTGAGCAGGACTGTGATCTGGGATAAGAACAACACCAGCCCTCAGGGTCTGCAGGATGTAGCAGCCGCTCTGGAAAAGTAAGTAATGCTGTCCATACTTGTATATGTGAGTGTGTGGTTTAGCGTTGTCTGTTCAAAATTAAATCTTTACATGTATAGTGCTTCTATAATGCCTTTTTTTTTCTTTCTTTTTTTTACAGTGTGCAAGCTTTTGTGTATAACATGAAAACTGCTGAAGGAACGGATGTGTAGTTAGCTTTTGCAGCCCAGATGGGGTTTTTTTTCTTTGTGCAGAGCAGAAGGAAAGTCTGAGGTTTGTTTAGACAGGAAGCACGATAAGAGGAAGGAAGGCGCAGAGAGGAGAGAGTGACACACGCAGGGAATACTACAGAGACACGATGACATGAAAGTGTGCTGAGGGAAAGAAAGCATGATACATTAAGACACAAAAAAGTAGAAGTCAAAGCTAGACAAATCAGATTTTGTTTACCGTACCTTCCGATTGTGGATCTGGATGTTTGTGCGTGTGAATAAATTTGCTTCTGGGATGTGTAGGTACATCCACCTCTTTCCTCTTTTTCATCTCCTCTCTCTTTATCATATTCTCCCAGCAGCACATATCTTCATTTCCCCTCCGAGTCTCTGTGTTGTATTATTGAAAAAACAATTTCTTGTTTCTGATCTCCTTTCGATTCAGCAGTGCAGCATCGCTTGTCTTTGTTTCTTTGTTGCTCAATTCGCCGTTTTCCTCCTGTGTACCATGCATTCTTTAAAGTTTTTTTTCTCCAGATATTCAATACTGCAATATAACAGACAGTTGGAGTATTCAAAGTCTCCCACAATCGCCAGCATATAAAAGCTATCCACGGGTCTCAGTGATTTATAGAAATTGTTCAGATAAGATCTATCTAGTCCAGACATGAGGCAGGAGAGCACACAGGTGATGATTCGGTGGGATCATCACCACATCTGAATAACAATCATTCATTCAGCCTTTGAGGTTAAAGATTATTCTAATCCCTTTGCTTTACCTTCATATCGCAACAGGTTTAGACACTACCAGTCAAAAGTTTGGACACACCTTCTCATTTATTGGTTTTCCTTTATTTTCATGACTATTTACATTGTAGATTCTCACTGAAGGCATGAAAACAATGAATTAACACATATAGAATTATGTAGTAAACAAAAAGTGAGAAATAACTCAAAACATGTTTTATATTTGAGATTCTTCAAAATAGCCACCATTTGCTTTGTTTACTGCTTTGTACACTCTTGGCATTTTCTCGAAGAGCTTCATGAGGCAGTCACCTGAAATGGTTTTCCAACATTCCTGAAGCAGTTCCCAGAGATGCTGAGCACTTGTTGGCCCTTTTGCCTTTACTGCAGTCCATCTCACCCCAAACCATCTCGATTGGGTTTAAGTCAGGTGACTGTGGAGGCCAGGCCATGAATCCTGACACCTGTGAAGTAAAAACCATTTCAGGTGACATCATCACAAAGCTCACTGAGAGAAGGCCAAGGGTTTGCAGCACTGTCAACAAAGCAAAGGGTGGCTACTTTGAGGAATCTAAAATATAAGACATATTTAGAGTTACTTTTTTTTTTTTTTTCTTTGCTACATAATTCCATATATCTTGCTTTATATATTTAATGTCTTCGGTTTGTATCTACAATGTAGAAAGTAGTAAAAATAAAGAAAAACCATTAAATGAGAAGGTGTGTCCAAACTTTTGACTGGTTACTGTATATGTGCCTTTTTATCTTTGTTTTTCTGAATGTATGTCATGTGTGTAATTCTCACTTAGAGATCAGTGACCTGCTCAGGAGTACCAGTTTCTCTGCTCACAATGTGTCTCTAAATGCATCACTTTGCTTCTTCTTCATTTTGTTTTTCGTCTGTTTTTTTTTTATATCCATTAGGAACTTCACCATTCGTTTCATGCCCCTCCCCATCATCGATGCCTCCCAGGCTCTAAAGGCGAGCCCTGAGAAAACTGAGGATGCCTTACTAAAGGTACATGAAGAACTCCCTCTGCTTCCTGTCTTTTAGAGACTTTTAGTCTTTAAAACATGCTGAATGCAATGGCATCAGTGAAGAAAAACATAGTGAATTAAACTGACACGGATTTGAATTATAATCTTTTATTTTAAGTTTACTATCATGACATCAGCTTTGTTTTCCCTCCATAGATTGAAACGTATTTGTACAGGAACCACGAAACAAGAAAATATCTTCAGGAACAGGCTTATCGGCTTCAGCAGGGCATCGTAACCACAACCACACAGCAGGTAAGTGAGTGAATGGAGATGGCGATTATTGTTAACTTTTTAATTATAGACCAAAAAAATAAATTAGATATAGCTGTACAAAAACACTGAATTGACAATCACACTGTAGCCTTCTGGAAAAAAGGTCTTGATTATATAACAGCTGGAAAACTCTATGGATCACTCAGTGTTTTTAATTTTCTTTGTGTCCAAGAGTTTACTAATTTTTTCATCTTGGTACTTTTGTTGGATGGTGCTTTTTCTTTGTCCTCTGTTGGAAATATCTTGCTCCTATTTTTATTTTTTTGTCTGGGTTGTGGGAGACGCAGTCTAAGCAGACCCTCAGACCTCCCTCTCACTAATCACCTCCTCCAGCTCTTGTAGGGAGAAACCAATCCCCAGTCTCATTCCTCCATTCTCTATCGAAAGCTTGTGACCACAGGTGAGGGTAGGAATCTAGATCGGCCAATAAACTGAGAGCTTCACTTTGTGTTCTCTCTTCACCATGATGGACCTGTACAGTGTCCACATCACTCCTGACTCCATGAAAATCCATCTGTCAGTCTCCTGCTTTACTCTTCCTTCACTTGTGAGCAAGACCCCAAGAAACTTAAACTCTTCCACTCTGAACTTGAGTTACTATTTAATATTAAATATATTGGTGTAGTGATATAACACGGAGTGTCTTTGCCCCAAGTTATACTAAATTGAGTCTGGAACCTCCTCTGCTGAGCATTTTACATGTTGTATGACACACAAAAACAGTCATCGTTTGTTGTTTTTGTTTTCCAGATGATTGACAGGATTTGTGTTAAAGTCCAGGACCACCTCAACTCTCTGAGGAACTCTGAGACGGACGCCATCGTGGAGGATGTCAGGTCAGCGGAGAGCCTCATCAAAGATGCCAGGAATTCAAAAACGGTGAGGAGACAGCTGAAGGGGTCAGATTCTTTATTATCACCAAAGGGGCAATTTGTTGTACAGTCGGCAGAAAACACACAAACATCAAGCAGTAAATAGTCAGCAGATATACAAAATCGCTACATTATGTAAAATTACAATTAAGAAGATATTCAAAAGATCAACGGCAGCTGGGACAAAGCAGTTCTTGAGTCTATTTGTCCTTCACATACAGTTTCTGAAACCAGACGGAAGCAACTGGATGTCCTTTGATAAGAGAAAGCTAAGATCAGCCAGGATAAACTGGGCCTTCTTCAGTATCCTAAACTTGTGCTTAGTCACACCTGCAAATTTGCTGCTCACTGTAACTGTACACTGAAGTCTCTAAGAACGGATTTGATAAAAACTGGTTACTGGTTAAAGTGTTAATGTTTTAAATGCACAAAGGCATAAAGAGGAGAAGCATTATTTGTACTGTAGACACTGGATTGTTGATGGATAAATTAAGTCATGGTTTGTATCAGCAAATCTTTAATGCTTACTTTCAGTGTGCAGAAGTCCAGACCACAGTGAAGCCTGTCAGAAACTTATTTATTCTTTTATGCAAGAGATTTAAATTTTCTTCCTACATTTGTTCTATATCATCATATTCATTCTACTTATTTTGTTAGTTTTTTTTCTTACTGGAAAACTGGTATGTTTGTCTTAAATAATATGCAAAAGAAGTATTCAAAATGAACTCAAATTTTCAATTTCACCAAATATCCTGCATCATAAAAGATTTTAAGGTGTATTTGTCAGCTTCTATAGACACATACCAGGCATAACATTATGACCACCTGCCCAGTATAGTGCTGGTCCCCCTTTTGCATTCAATGGGTCCCCAATCTGAGCTACAGTAGCTCGTCTGTTGGATCAAACATGCGAGCCGTCCTTTTCTGTGGAGAGTCCTTTTGTGCATCAGTGAGCCTTGGCTGCTCACTGCTGTTCCCTCTTTGGACCACTTTTGATAATAGTGCAGAGAATAGCTCACAGGAGCTGAGGTTTTTGAGATGCACTGACCCATCACAGTTTGGCCCTCATCAAACTTGCTCAAATCTTTAAGTTTGCCCATTTTTTCCTGTTCCTAATACATCAACTTTAAAGGGACAAAATGTTTCACCTTCTCAGCCCACCCACTAACAGGTGCCATGACGAAGTGTTATCCACTTCACTCCATTAGTGTTATGCCTGATTGGCCCTGTACTGTTATGCCCTGTACTAATATATTGACACACATACGCAAACTCTGTCTTACTGTCAGTGTTTTATTATATTGTATTTGTTCCATTTGAATTTAGACTTCTACAATGAATTTAGTAATACAGTGTGGATAGTTTATACTGTTGCAGTAATACAGAGAAGTTTCTTTTTAAAAATTTAGAGCAAAAATGAAATCAGCCATATTGAAATGCCTATGTTTAATGTCTCCTTGTGCGCCTTCCTGTCGTGTTTTTAGCTGCTTCCCAACCTCTACCACCTCGGATCAGCTTCCAGAGAGGAGGTGAACAGTTCTTCAGTAGGCCCAATTCAGGAGAAACTGGAGTCTATGGCCGGGGAGGTGACTGCTGTCATGGACCAACAGCTGCAGGTTGGGCCTTAACGTTCATAGATTAGTAAAGTCTGTGAAATTGCATTTTAAATGTAGGCTCATGAGATCAGGATGACAGCCTGTCATCCAGGAGTTTAATCAGATCCATCATCACATCCTTTTCCTCCCTGCTGTCTCTTTAGACGCTGTTGGAGTCCATGGTGGATGCAGCAGAGTCACTGTGTCCTCATGTGATGAAGAGGAGTAATCTTCGAGTAGAGCTGATGAAGGCCAGCTCAGCTAGGATGGTTGTACCTAAAAGCTTTGTTAGCAAAACCCTTCTGGAGCAGTCCGGGGTGGATATCATCAACAAGATCAGGTGTGTCTGAGGCTTCATAGTTTAAGCATTTAAGTCTGTTGTGACCTTACAGCTCCCCTCCCACTCTTTGCTTGACCCGCCCTCTCTCTCTATGGCAGTGAGGTGAAGCTGAGTCTAGCGTCCTTTCTGTCCGATCGCATCGTCGATGAGATTTTGGAGGCTCTTTCCACGTCACAGCACGTGCTGGTAAGATTAGAATCGACTGTTTTGTATTCATTAATTAACAATGGAATGAAAAGTAAATGTTGATTTGAAATGATTTAGTATTTTCTCCCCTATTGATCTTGTCTCATCCCGACTCTTCACCCCTTCTGTTTGCTTGCCTTTCAACAACTTTCCTTCTTCTCTTTACATCTTTTGTCTTGCACGCTATGTCATTGGTTTTTCTTCTCACCGGTCGTCTCAGGCGGATCATCTGGTACGTCGAGGTCGCCCCTTGGTGCAGCAGGAGTCGGTGGACCTGGATGTGCCGGAGGAAAAGATTCCAAAACGGGCATCGGCCGAGATACTAGAGGCTGAGAGGCTTGAGGATTTGGAAACATGTATGGTAGGTTATGGTGGGCAGGAGGTGTTGGTGTGTGTATATGGAGCTGTATTTAATCAGAATTAACAGCTGACCTAACTAAGCAAAGGGAGGCAGCGGTTCTTGATCACAGTTAGCTGTAGCTCACAAACACACCTGCCTTAAATTTAACCTCTACCTAAAAAATTAGCTCTCGTCATCTTTACGTTGATCATCATCAATTCTAGCACAGACTGAAAAACTGGAACTTGAACTTTTTCCAAAATGCTAACAGCACTCTCGGCTGTTATTGGCTTATTTTTAATGCAGGTGAGTAAATAGTGGCTACAAAACTAGGCTGGAGCTCACTACCAGCAGTGCAATATTTATTATTTCTCCCAGTCAAACTAGAACAGAAGCAAGTGAAAACAGTCTTTTATAGGCCTCGAGTTAAGAGGTGAAATATTTAGCAGTGTCCGGTTTTTCTGTTGGCAAAACAAAGATGATAACTGTAATCATCTGGCAGGAAAGTGTTGGTGCATCCTGCTGTGGGGAAAAAAGCAGCAAGTCCTTCTGTCCTCTGTGTCTTCCTGTGCTTCCGTAGTTATCTCCACGTTTTTTTCTTCTTCTTCTTCTTCTTCTTCTTCTTCTTCTTAAATCTTTCCCCTGCCTCCCTCTCCTTCCTCCTTTGCTTTCTTTCATTTTCCTCGGTTGTTCTTCGTGTTGTCTTCCTTTCTCTTCAATCTTTTCCTCTTTTCCTTCTTCTCTTTTCCTCCTTTGCTCCATGGAGATTCTGTGCTGCACCAGTGTAAGTAATAGTGGACTGCCTCGCTCGATTCTCGTTTCTGTCCACTTTTCTTTGCTCTCACTGTTCTTTTCCTTGTCCCTCACTCTCCCCTGTGCATGCCTGCTATATCACTAGGTTCTTTTACAATTTGGTGTATGAAGAGTATTTCCTTAAAAAGAAGCAGTAGAGCTTCCCTCATCCTGCCACTGTGTTTAAGGATAAATAATAAAGATAACATTTCAAACCCCTTTAAACTTCTAGAGATTTGGCAGATTAACCAGTTGATACTTTGGTTTGTTAACTAAGAGTATGAGCTCCTAGTCTGAAGAAAACTGGCCTACATTATTATTATTATTTTCTTTAAAATATGTTCTAAATTAAATATACATTTAGTTATTGGAGATCTGATATATTTTTGTGGCACTGAGATACGAGTAAATAAAAGCAGCAGTCAAGACTTCGGAGAAGGGGTGGACAACAAATTTATTAAAGGGCCACATAAGACTCTGGGATTGTTGTGGAGGGCTGCAGCAATAAGCTGAACTCAGTTCTGCCCAATATTAATTTTTATCTCTTTATAAGCTTGATGGTTAAAGACAGGAAGCTATAATATCGGTTATTGAGTTTCAACGTTAAGGAATTAGAAATATAAGATGTGGAAAACATTATGTTAACGGCTCAGTTGTGTCGCGTTATGACAGATATGCTGTTTGTTCTTTTGTTCACTCTTTTTGTACTTGCACACAGTTGTTGCTTACGTGGTTTTAAAATCTTCAGCACTCATCCACTCGTCACTTATAGAAAATAAAGTTTCCATTTTAGTTCACAGTTGCTACAAGTGTAACTTTTCCTCCTGCAGATGACTCCGAAATCCAAAAGGAAGAGTATCCACAGCAGGATGCTGCGACCAGTGTCTCGTGCCTTTGGTTAGTACTTCATATTTCTCAGTTCACATGTTATAACACCACGTTCTCTTAAAATGAATTTATCATGCCGTCTTGCTGCTTTAGGCTATACAAGGCAGAATAATTCTAGTTTTGTAGTTGGATTAATTTTTTTGTTGACTTTTTGTGATTGTTATTTCCAGAGCTTGTTTAGTTTTTATTGGTTGAAAATCTTTAGTTTTAGTTTAATTTGTATTAGTTTTAGTGTTTGTTTTTTAGTGTTGTTTTTTCCTTTTTTTAAAGACAATTTTCCAAGTTCCCAAAATCATTTCATGTTGTTAACGTTTCATAAAAGTCTAGTTTTTTTTTTTTTTTATTATAGTTAATAATAACTTTTTTCATACCTAGTTTGAGTTTTTCAGTTTGTAGTTTTAGTTAACTGTAATAACTTTGATAAGAAGTTGACTTGATGGGTTTTTATTTTTTATTTCTCCTTATGTGATCCTTTAAAATTACAAACCTGCAGAGATGGAGTTTGACCTGGACAAAGCCCTAGAAGATGTCCCGATCCATGTGGAGGACACTTCAACTTCATCTCACACTCCATCTACTCCATCTATGGTGCTGTCCAAACTGGAGCCATGTCCCACAGGTGTGATGGTGGAGCTTCCATCTGAGGAAGAAAAAAAGCTCCAGCACTTCACCAAACTCCGACCTCGGAGAAACAAAAAGACACATTCCAGCAAAGTACCAGTGAGTGATCAAGATGGGTTTCTCAAGTTTACTTCAAGGGATTAGTGAGCTTACATTTGTCTCAAAATAAAGTTAAACATATAAGACCTCTTTAGATATAGTCCAGTACAGTTGGTCTGCTTTTTGTCAGATGGTCCAGAAAATCTTTCTTCTTTCAGCAAATCAGCAGCACTCCATCTCAAGATGGGGAACAGAACGGCCTCATGGGAAGGGTGGACGAGGGTGTAGATGAGTTCTTCTCTAAAAAAGTCACCAAGATGGATTCCAAGTAAGGACTGTACTCTTGTCTCTTTATTTTTTTATCCACTGAATACATAAATTGAAATGGGCTTTATCTTGTCATTTCTAATACTCGTCTCTTATTAAGTCTTTCTCCCATGTGTCCCTTTGTCTGTTGCATCTTTTCTCAGGCGTTCCCTGAAGAGTTCAGAATCTCAAGATGGCGAGAAGAAAAAGAAAGGAGGATTTCTAAATCTCATCAAACGATCCTCTAAATCGGATAAATCGGATAAATCAGACAAACTGGATAAGTCTGAGAAAATCCAGGCCACTTTAACATCCTCAGGTCCATCACCCTCTGCACAGGCATCCGTCATCCCAGAGGAGCCTTCCTCACCGAAGGTTGCAGTTAAGAGCACGGCACCTGAGCCGAAGTCGAGGTGAAGATGAAGACTAAAGCAGAATTTTTTTTTTTTTTATTCCTCTGTAACCACTTCCAGCTTTTTTGACAATATTTCTGTCTCCACCACAGAGACGCCTCCAGTCGCTCACAGCCCACAGACTACAGCAGCAGCTCAGACCGCTCAGAGGAGCTGAGGACACCAGACTCCATGGACGAACCCTGGGAGGGTTCAGATGGCAGGGGGAGTCCTCAGGGAGGCAAGCGGTATCCTGGTGTGCAGATGATGGGCAGCGGCCTCCTAGCAGAGATGAAAGCCAAGCACGAAAGAAGAGCATACAAGGTAAAGTGATGCCATTTAAAAACAAAGAAACCACACAAAGAACAAGTAAATGAAAATGGGGCACAGCAATATGTATGATGGGTCTTTTTCAAAGATGAAGACTCGAGACAAATCCACAAATCCAAAAAGACTTAAACTCTGCAGTTCTGTCGCAGATAAACAAGCTTAATTTATTGAGTAAAAAGTCTTTGAGTTAAGAATGTATTTCAGAGCAGTCACACACATAATCATGCCAAACTAATCCTGCAAATATCCTACTGGTCTGCTTATTTCTTTGATTGGTGATATAATGAAGTGGTTTAAAGTTGGTTTATGTGTTTGGGCTTTTAAATGGGTAGAGAAGCACACAGGGATCAAAATGTGTTAAAATATATTTACACATTCCAGGAATTAAAGTCATTGTCTATGCTAATTGTTTGTCTATAAATGTATACACACATGCACACACATTTTATTTTTTCTGTATTTGGATTAGAAAGCCCTTCGATTCAGATGCCCTTCCTCCTCCTCCTCTTCCACCTTCACCTCCTTCTCACCCTCACCCCTGACACTCACGACTCACTCCACCCTGGGTTCAAGCCCAGTCTCTGAAGTTGAGCTAAAGATACTGCCTTAATAAGCGACGCAATAAAAGAAGATGAATATTTTTTTAAATGGGACTTTCCTGCCCTGTCACACTTCATTTAGTGGATTTCTTTTTTGTCTCACCTGGGCCATTTTCACAGCTTTTATTTTTTCTCCTTCCTCTTGGTATACCCTCATTTCTTGTCAAAACACAGCCTATTTTTTTTTCTTCTTTCATATTCGAGCAGTGAGAATTTTTTTTTATTTGTTTTTGTTTTTGAATGTAGAGCAATTCGTCCTTGTGGCTAATTATTGCTCTGTAGTTGGGTGGGGCCCTTACGTGGGATCAGTTTTCGGTATTAGATGCAAATGGGTCGTTCTTAGCTTGTGAAAATAATACGCAGTTTATTTTTTCTAATATTGTGTTATTTAAGATTTCAGAAGTTTATTTAAAAAACGTCTTTTTTAGCAGATAAATGGAAAAATGAGATACCCATAAACTGTAGTTTTAATAAGTTCAGGGGATCCTGATCAGTCAATCAAAGATATCCCAGTACACCCTTGCTGGTGGTGCTTTTTTAAAAACAGCATATTTGGAGTCAAAGCACTCTAGGTTATGAGCTTCCACTTGTCAAAGCTCCTTTATTCAACAGTCACTAAGTGTGACTTCCCCGCTGGGAGGATGTGTAAAATAAGAAGCGCTGAAAATCACAGGCATGCAAGGACCCCGATGACCTCAGGCTGCTCACAGCACCTGACAACATGTTGACATAAAAACACAAACAAGCCTCTCTCTGCCAGAGGGCAAGGTGAGAGTAGCAGGAATGGAAACAAGTGCAAATTTGAAGTGATGGAAGCATGAAATCAAGACGAAAAAGAAGGCTGATTTTATTTTTTTCTGTCATGACTCACAGCATGACATAAATGCTGTGAATATTCTACCTACATAGATTTCCCAGCCATACAAGTGCTCTCATTTCCCACACGTCCGTCTGCTTTCTCCACTCTGACATATTTATTTCCCCTGGTGCGTATTAAAAATAGAAAAGGAAAAAAGAGAAAAATAGAAAACGGGGAAAAAAATATATTTGATTCAAAGGGGGAAGAATTAGTGTGGCAACACCAGGGATTAAACTAAAAGTTTGTGCACCGAGAGGTTTGTGGCATTTGCAGCATTCGGAGGTTTCTGGGTCTTGTACCTTGTATCAGCAGTAGCACTAAAGCTTCTGCTTTACGCCGCTTCTGGTTGGCTTCCTGGTGTGTGTATGGTTGAAACTGAAAAACTACAATTGCATCTGTGCACTTGAGCATGATCTAAAACTATTCAGCTGTTTTGTGTAGTGATCCAGTGTTTATTTGGTTTTTTTCGTCTGCTCTAGTCTTCCAGCCCTGACAGACCTGACAGCAATACAACAGGTGAGCTTTTTTCTTCTTGATATGCCTGAAACTTTAGAGGAGAAAATGCAAGAATCTTTTTGATGTTTCCAGTACAATAAAACAATAAAAATCAGATTTTTCTTTTTCATTGTTACGCGTGTAAAACAGCCAAGCCTCAACCCACCACTCCAGAAAGCAGGTCTCCCGGTGGTTCCGTTAACAAGCCCGACCCTGCTTCTCCAGAGAAGACCTCACCACGCGGTGAGACTAAGCCCGAGCCAGCTCCTCGTCTCAGAGCTACGTCTTCCTCGAGTTCCCCGGGGGGACCAGTAAGTCCCAAACCACCGGTGCCACAGGGAGCAAAGCCTGCTCTGGCTGCTCGACCCACAATCCCGCAGAAGCCGAGGCCCACGAATAGCAGCAGGAGCATAGGTACTGTCATACTCTGGGTTTGAGTAGGTGGTCATGCAGAACTGATTTCTGTTACAGTGATTTTTTTTTTCTTTTCGAACAAAATCTGCGATGCATGTTTTATTTTGTTAGGTATGTATCCATACTTAATGCTTAAAGATTGTTTTCTCTTCTCTTCTCTTGTTTTGTTTTTTCTTCACATAGATGAGAGCTCAGATTCCACCAGCAGTGGCAGTGTGTCTCATAAAGCCACAGTTCTTCCTCCAACACTGAAAAGGGTGCTATCGGAAAAAGGCAAGGAGGGAGTCTCCACCAACAAAACCACTCAGGAAGGTAAGTTTCTCCTATTTTGTTAATGTTAACACATTAAAGAAAATAGATTTTGAGCCTCACTGAAAATGCAGTGAACTGTCAGTCATCCCCTTATAAATACATCAGCTGTTACTTTTTTGTCTCCTCGTGAAGTTGGACAGACTGGTGGATGTTTGATCTCGCTGTCAGGATCTGACACGGTGTTTGCTTCCCCTGCGGTCTCGTATTTGTTATCGTACCGTGGAGGCCGCTGCTGTATTTTCTATGAAGTGACAGATGTGACACTGACAGATTCAGGTCACCGCTCTCACAAGGCTCTCACTGCCTTTGAACTACTATCTATTATGTAACACGTATACATTATTATTAATGTGAGAGTTTGTATTTGAAACCCTGGTCCACTGGCCAATCTTCAAGTGACCTTTGACAAAAGTTTTCGTTTCAAACATGAATATTGGTTGGATCCCAACATTTAAAACTTAAAGCACTGCCTTTATATTCCTTATGATGATTGAAAATTCAACTTTATATGAAAAAAGTAAATGAAATGCAATATCACAGAATGAAATAACTCGGAAAGGTTCCAGAGTTACCTAAAGGAGGAGCTCAGTTAAATACTCACTTAAAAAGTCATTAATTTGAATGTAAATATGATACAAGAAGGAGCTGAAATGTAATCCCTGTTGTTATCTGTTCCTGATGGAGGAATCCACACAGTGTGTTAATTCAAACTACATTTAAAAAGCAATGTTAACTTCTGCTCAGATTAAAGTCCCTGTTCACCAGAAGCCTGAAGCCACTGTGGTCCAGTAAGCATGAGTGGGGCAGCATCTCATGTCACCACATCAGACTCAGTGTTGGGCAAGTTACTTTGAAATAGTAATTCAATTATAGTTACTAGTTACTACTTCAAAAAAGTAACTGAGTTAGTAACTGAGTTACAATATTCTAAAAGTAATTAATTACTTGGAAAAGTAACTATTGCGTTACTTAAAAAAAAAAAACAAAGAACGTTTAACCCCCTGGGGTCCAGGGTATAATTGGCCATTTTTTTACTACTCTTGATTTTCTCTCCACATTTTACCTTTAAAAACTATTTACTTTGCCTTGTTTGGTATCATTCTTTTTAGCGCAACCTCACGTGCCTGAATTTACAGTTCTGTTTTCATTTTGACATACTGTATAACCAGAATTGATCTAAAATCAGACAAAAAACATAAAATCACAGTAGAAAAAGTTATATTTTTACTGTAACAACCATAAACATGTTTAATGAATCATATTTCATAACTTCAAATGCAAATATTAATTGTCAATTTTAAAATCCTATGCACAAGTTTTGCAAACAACAAAGTTATTTGCATCCATTTACCTTTTACCCTTTTTTTTAAATAACCATTTCAAACTATTTAAAGAACAATCAGCTGTTCTTCAATAAGATGCCACACAAATTATTTGTGCCACTCCAAAAAACATAATTTCTGTTCACTATAAAGGAGAACATCACAGCCTGATACCCGCAGGTCTGACAGCAGCAGGTGTATCACTCCTGTTTCTACCTGGAGACAGCAGTCGCCTCATTGTTCTGACACACAACACAAAACTATCCACAACACTACACACTAACTACACAAGACAACACATTAACTACACACTCCAAACACGCTAAACGTCACAAATCTCACATCTCAAAACTCGCTCTCTCTCTTTTCCTGCTCTCTCTCTTTCTCTCTCTCCCTCTCTCTCTCCCTCTCTTTTTCTCTCGCCGTCACTCCTAAAACTTTTTTTTGTTTTGTTTTTTTGCTCATAAGCAGAGAGTGCTTGCTAGCGCTAACGTGGCGAAACTATTGAGGAAAAAACGCCGCGTATATATTGTTTATCATATCTGGTTTTACGTGGCCTATCAACACAATTTAAAAACTGGTACCTTGTTGCTTTGTCTTTAAGTGGTCATGTGATTGACTTACCACGACTACTTTATTCTTCCTCAGTCAAACAGCAGCACTCATGCGATTGTTTTGCCTCCTTAGCTCCAGGTGTTGTGCTAGACAGTGATCGTGATTACCATCCGCGGGAGCGCGCAGCTGCTTAAAGCTGTAGCGTCCAGATTACTTACAGCTACTTCCGTGCAACTGATATAAGATGCGGTAAGCTGAACACAGCTTCAACGTCTGTTTGTTGAAAAATAGTAACGGACCGCGTTACCTTGTTAGTAACTGTAACGCCGTTGTAACGATAGGAATAGTAATTAGTTAGATTACTCGTTACTGAAAAAAGTAACGCCGTTAGTAACGCCGTTACTTGTAACGCCGTTATTCCCATCACTGATCAGACTACAGACAGTCTTCCCCCTGGTCTCAGTTATCTCACTGAGCTTGCCCATATTACTGTCCAAACACCTCACGTTCACCATGATGATCACTCAACAGCTCGCCTCTGAAACTCTGCACTTTCCTCCGGATCTCATCTGGGATCCCAGGCCTCGCTCCAGGCACTACAGTTGTCAGCGTGATCAGCTGGTCAATGTAGTGCAAAGTAAAACCACTAGAAAAGTTTAAAAAATTTAATTTTGCAAGATTTCAGAAGTAAAAAGTTGCCATTTTGACTCAAGATAATGATCACAATAAGCAAGAAAAATTAACTTCATGCAGGCTGCCACTCAGAATAAGTGGTGTGAGTTTGGAGTGAGATTCTTTTTGAAAGTAGATAAAAAGTACAGCTCCTGACATACGCTAAAACTACAAAGACGGGATCAAAGCCAATATTCAAACTGTGGAAAGATTCATCTCAACCCCTGAAGTTAGTTTATGTATTATTAACTGAGTGTAAGGCTGCCGTTGAGAATATTTAAAATATTGCAATTTTCTCTCCTTTTTTAATGGAACATATGGAACACCACTTCTTTCATTCCCGTAGGACCACAGAGCTAAAAAAAACAAAAACTAAAAAAATTCATTGCTTGTGCCCTCATTTATGTTTTATTTTGGGGGGGGGGGTTTTCTATAAAATAACTGAAAGAAGTTGACAACAGTCATATGACCTCTCAACCAACCAATCATATGCCATAGTGCTGAATCTTACTATTCAAAATCCACAGTCACAATGGTCTGTTGCCAGTTTAGAAATGTGGTTAAAGAAGCTAACTATGCTTCTGCTTGAGGCTCTGGGCTAAAAGGTCCAAACATAAATAGATAAAATGTTACAAGTTCTCTTGATTTAATTTTATTTTCGCTTTCCTTTCATAGTCTTATAACTTAATAACATCATTATTACAGCAGCAAACATGGTTATTCTTTCCATTATCCTACTGTTCAAAAATAATCATAATATAGAAAGAGAATCAGGGTGAAAATAAGCAGCCATCAGTCTTTGTGGGTTAGTCACTAAACAATAAAAAAATGTTATTCTTATTATTGTTTTAAATTTTCTTCTCTTTCTTGCTTCATTATTTCTTCTCCTTTTATCTCCACCAGTGAGATCTATGTTGGACTCTGTTCAGCGATCCAGCCCTCTCAGCACCAACTCTGAAGATCACGGCTCCTCCAAGACCAAGGACCAAAGTGCAAACTCAGACAAGGACAAAGCAGCAGGCAAGAAGTCCTCAGACTCTGGGGAGGAGGCAGACAAAGACTTTATTTTGATATAAGTAAAACAAACTGACGTAAAACGCCTGTTGACAAGCTTCAGATTTACAGTTAATGAAGGAAGCCCCACAGGGCAGCAAATCTAACTGTTGTTTCTTTTGTGTTAGAGCTTGTACCTGTAGGTCCTGTCTGACTGCAAAGTACAACAATCATATTTGGTTTGTAGGAAAACCTGCAGTAGTTTATAAAAAGAAAGCCTCTTAATTTAATTATGTTTAATGATGGGTTTTAACTCCTTGGTTATCTAACCTAACCCAAATACTTTACTATGTCGCAAAAGAGCTTCCTTCTCACAGACAGCCTTCTCTCTCCTCTCTAGATCATGCTCTTGATCCCTGCTTTCAGGTAAAAATCTCATGTCTGGAACCTAAATAGAAATCTTAAGTTTTCAAACCACTAAAAATCATGCATGACATTTATACAAAAAAGCAGAGAGACCGTGAAAGTGTGTGTACGTGTAAAATCTTTAACTTGAGTCTTTCTACTGTCAGTTGCCATAGCTCGTCTCCGAAGGACCAAACACACAATACCACTCACGTCAGGATTACTGTACTTTACCCATACAACCAGACCAGGACTCAATGGCATTTGTTTTTTTCAATATATTTTTACAGATTTTGGTATATACTAATCTTCAGCATGTGCAAAGGACTTTTTGGGGACTTCAAAGGTGCCTGAATCCATTATGCAATTCGTGTTTTTTTACAGGAATATACAGGTTTCAGCTGAGACTCTCAGCAACGACAGAACTCAGATATATTTGATGTACTTTGGCTTACAGTACGGCTGAGTTACTCAGAGGGGACTAGCCAGACTTTTTACTGCAGGACTGAGGGATAGCTGTAAATCAGTGTAAAGCAAACACACCACCTGGACTCAAGTTACACTCACTGCAAGAGCTGGAGTGACCGTGTGATGCGTTTAACTTTAACTTTATTGATAATCAGTATGGCTTCAGCACTGTTAAATAATACTGTTCTCTGTATGTAAACACTGTGGAAAAATATCTTATTAGCTGTTTTCAGGGGAGGATACCACTAAAGTGCAACACAGAGATTGATTTTATACATTTTGGCCAAATTTCTGTGTTTATAACAAAATTTAATTCTTACTAAGTGTTTCTGAAAACAAATTGGAGCCTTTAGTCGAAATGTTGAGACTCTGTATTGCTCTTAAAGATAAAGAGGGCTCCTCCCTTCCAAAAACAGACTAATGTTATTCATTGAGTAATATTGACATTCCTCCAAAAGAAAAGCCCAGGCCTTGAAAATAACCTCATGAGTTTGTCCTTTGTGTAAAAGCAGGATACAGGAAGGAAATCCAGCCTTCAGACACTCTTCTTCCTCAGCATCTTCCAAATTTAGTTCACTTTTACTTTCCACACAGGACGGGGAAAAAAAACCTCAAGCCATTAGGTGGCAATCATAATGCTTAAATTCAAAAAGCAAGCAGTGCCTAAAGTGAAAGTGAACTGAAGGTAGCAGTATTTTGACCACGTGGACCTTCGGGCTATTTTGTACATACCATTTTCAGGATCTGACTGAGTCACATTAGCTCGGGTCTCAGGCCAAATTCTTCGGATTTCTCTCTTCTGAGAACAAGCAGTGACCTTTTCACACTGATACAGTTTGCAAACTTTCTCAAATATATGGTGCTTTTGAAGTCAATAATCTTCAGAATTGAAAAAAGAAAACAGTGAAAGGGGCAAAGGATTTGTGGGCAGCTCATCTCTCCATCTGCACATGAGTCTGGCTTTTTTGATACTGGACCGTGCAATTTCACAGATGTTGCATAAATGGTTTGATATCCCACTCATGCCACCTCGGTTTTTATGTGGCCGATATGCTTCAGTCAACCCACTCTTCCTGGATGTGATGCTGCACTGTGTTGCCAGTTCAGTCTTAAACAGATGCCTCTGTTTTTATTTCGAGCTCTGCAGTCACTCAGTATGACACAATGTCAGCATCACACTCTATAAAATCCAGTCTTTTATATCACATTAACTACTTATTCTGCAGGTCGAGCTGCGCTCTATTGTCATTTTGATATGTGCGCTCCAGATTGGTTCGTCATGAACAGTGTGAAAGGGCCACGGCTTGTATTTATGTTACTGTGCAAGAGCCTAATTCAAGTCAGGGCCAAAGGTCTTACTGGTGCACCTTTTCCATATATTATGGTGTCTTCTGATGTCTTTTTTCTAGGGTTAGGTTTTGCTTCTTTGTCTATAATCATGGACTTGAAATAACAACGTCTCTGCTGTATATAGTCTTGTCCCTAAGAGCTGCTTTTAATTTTCAATACTCAAACTTCACTTTTTGTCTCAAAGGTGTTCACGCCTATCTAAAACAAACAAAAACAAAAAAAGCACTACTTTGCAATATGCTGCAAGGAAATGATCCGGACATCTGTGGTATCGCGTGAAAGATAGTTTCCAGTTTCCTTCCAAACTTGAGTGTCCACATTGTTTCAGTTGGTGGGAGAAACATGAAAATAACCCGTAGCATTAAGTTTAGACCTCGGTGTCTACGTGTGTGACTGCATGATGTGACTGTGAGTTGTACTGTATGTATATATGTGCTTTCAAACATGTAGGTGTGTGTATATATGTATGTGTAACATATGCACGTGTAATATACTTACATATGATATAGCCACACACCTATGTGACCACGGCGAATCCTATATTGTTTTGGTACTAAGTACACTTCTATACTAGGGATTTGTTTGTAACTTATTTGGAATAATAAAAAAAAATTAAAAAAGCAAACAGTGGCCGGTGATGTCCTGATCATTTGTTGGTTTTCCTCTCACTTGTTTATAAATGTAGAAATGAATTCTTTGTACGTAATTATTTATTAAACGTAATCACTTTAGGTTTACTTTGATTGTTAATGCACTGCAATGTGTTTCTGTTTTTTGGTTCTTTCCTTCTGTCATTAATACATCACTTGTTCTGTTTGGACATGGTTAAATATGTTCCGCTAAGTCTGATGATGGGCATTTCTTCATGCAATTAATACTGATTAAAATAATTTTACAGGCTATAACATTTGTCATGTTGTGTTTTATCTGTGTAAAGTAACAAGTTCCAGTTGAAGATCTGCTTTGCAGTGTAGCTAATCAACCACCAGATGGCAAATACGGTAGTGCTGTTCCTTCTGTGTGTGTCCTGTGTGTTTCTCTCTCTCTCCCCCTACACACACACAGAGGAAGGAGGTGTGGTTTTTCGCTTAGTCACAAAAAGCATATGTCAACCAAGCAGGCTACAGTGTAAAAACAGTTTGTCACCTCAGACGTCGTTCTTTCTGTATGTGTAAAGTTCACAGCCTGCTTTTCTTTAGTAAACATGGACTCTGCCTTTGAGGACCTGGACGCAGCTGGATTCCTGGAGATATGGCAACACTTTGATGCGGATGGTAAGGACATTTACTCATGTCTTCTTATTGTTCTTATAATAAAGATACATAAAACACAGTGGAGTACCTAGGATTAATTTTTTTGTCATTGCTAGACATTTAAGAAAGGTGACCTCCCATGAAGTTGAAATATTAGTATGCTACATATAATCACATTAAAAAAAAGAAGAGAATGAGTGAGTTGCTCATTTCCTGTAGGAACTTTGTATTAATCATGTCTGAAAAGATTAGATAAAACAAAGCAGAATACTAAGCAGTAGTGCAAAGTTGCACAAGACACCTAAAAATATGAACTCAACTTGTTTATGGTAGAGCTACTTCTCCACTAGGTATTCATTTTATTTATTTATTTGAAAGAAAATCCAACTTTGTTTAATTGTTAATGACATTGGGATTTTCTTTTTTATAATTGGACAGATAATGGCTACATTGAGGGCAAAGAGCTTGATGACTTTTTCCGTCACATGATGAAAAGACTGCGTCCACAGGTAAGTCGGCTCTGGATGAATTATTGCGATGACAGCTGTTAAATACAGTCAAGGGCAGCTGATCAAGCAAAATGCTGAAAACTATAGTATCGTAACATCTGATCCTGACACTCTGTGTGCATGTAGTATGATTTTATCTCTATATAGTATCAGTAGAAGTAGTGGTGTAGAAATTTGCACGAAGGCCTGCATTTAAAGATTTTTTTAGTCTATTGCTTTTCTGTTTCTGTTGCCACAAAATTTAAAAATTGCTGCACAGTAGGAGGTATTTTCTACTTTTTAGGCTCATGAATTCACTGGAGGTAGTTTATGAAAAAACAAACGTGAATTGGCTAATCCCAATTTTAATTCAGACACAGTGAATTCACAGCATTTTCTGCCGTGTGGGCAGCTGAACATCTATGGAGCTATCTAAAATGGGTGTGGTGACTTAAGGATGTTAGGCACAACTTAATTAAAGAGCTCTGGGCACTGTCAGGAAAAGCACTTGATGTGATTAGAAACTGACCATTTCTGTGTGTTTTGTGCAACGGTTTGCACTAATGGCACATCGTGTTTACTGAGGAAAGTTATAGTACTGTTGTCTTAAAAAAAAGACGGAGCCAGCTCTTTCCTAATGGACACTCAGACGAGCACACATCTATTAGCACACGTTCGTGTTTGCATGTGTGTTTATCTGTGGAACTCCCTTGGATACTAATTGCGTAGTACTAGGACAAACAGACCACCAGCCACATGTCCCTTTGTCTTTCTGATGTTTGCTTTCCATCCATAAGGCCCCCTAAGGTGATATAGTGTTTGGTGTGTTTGTTTTTGTGCTACAAAAGCACTTGACAGTCATTCTATTTTTTTCTATTCATTGCTTTTGAACTATTGGGTAACATCAGCCACACAGTGCTCTTTTGTTTCCTGGAGTGCATCATGCCACAAAATTATGCATGTGCTGCAAAATATTGTACAAGAATTGCTCACAAGTTGCATACTCAGGTTTTATGTGATACATTGCAAGTCTGATGGGGCAGTAAAATCTAAACAGTGCTCAAGTTGGTGTTGTGCTAGTCTAGAAAAACATGTTTTTCAAATTAAGTTGTTTGCTTTAAAATCTTTACTTAGCAACAGAGTGAGTGATACAAGGCTAATGCTCAAGAGCAATACTCTTTCTGCAATGAGAGGGGCTGGCACCTTGTAGTCTGCAGACTGTGTACACTGCATTGGATGAAGCAGAGAGTCAGACTTCAGCCCCTTAGATCCACAGGTTTCTATAGTTACAGTTAGAGAGTGGTTCATGGTTAAAAAAGAACTGAAAGATGAGCTGCTAAATATACTTCAAAAGAACTTCAGTGGCTCAAAATTATCGCCTTCAGTTGATTCACACTTATCTGACAACTGGCAGAGAAAGAAACTGGTCTGCAGAGGAAATGAAAGAAGCTGAGATAAGCATGCAACGAACTAAGTCTGCACCGCTTTTTCTTTCTTTTTATGGTCTATTTAACTTTGTTTACAGTCTATTAGAAAGTGTTTTCTTTATTCTTGAATGCAACTCTAGTACAGTGTTGTGCATCAAATAGCAAGTTAAGAATCCATCAGATAAAAGCACATAATTGAGATGGTAATGGAAAATAAAAAGACCCAGCACAGTCTGTCCACTGGGAATCTCAATGGATCAGTGTTGTTCTATTCTAGGTGAGGACTCAAAGCACTTTACACAGTATGCCTCATTGACACCCATTCATACTAGTACTTTTTTCTATCTAAGTGCTTTCTATCTAACAATTAGATATTCCAATGAATACATCGAAGAGTAATTTGTGGGTTGAGTATCTTGGCCAAGGATACTTTGGCGACCAGCCAGGGATCGAACCACCAACCTTCCACTGAGTAGAAGACCTACTCACCTAATGAGCTCCAGTCACTCCAGTCACAAGCCTCTGGATTGTTGTTAGGGTACTATATAAACCGAATGACTGATAAACGAAATGAAAAAGATCTCATTTTGTCCTAAAAGCTGTCAGCTCTCTCAGAACTGCTCTTTGACTTGAGTCAGCAGGTTGGTCTGGCAGTAATTACAATGAGCTTGCACAGGTCCCGAGGATGGTTTCCAGTGGATGGATCATTCGGCTCTGAGCCCCTTTTTGTTGGCATGGTGATAGACAGGCTGGCAGTGGACATCAAAGCAGTACTCTTAGAAAGCGATGATGTTTCCAGACAACATTGTGACCTGTAGTTCGAATAGGGAGCATGTAGAACAGAGCCTGCAGAGGTGGAGGTATGCCCTGGATAATAGAGGAATGAAATCTGAAGTAAGACAGAATATGTGAATGAGAGAGAGGTGTGGAAAAGTGAAGCTGCAAGGAGTTGAAGTATTCAAGGTAGAGTAGTTTAAATACACTTGAGAGAAGTAAAGAAAAGAGTGCAGGTAGGGTGGAGTGAGCGGAGAGGAGTGTGAGGGATGATTTGCAACAGAAGGAGCAGCAAGAGACAAAGGGAAGGTTTACAAGATAGTAGTGAAACCTGCTATGATGTATGGTTGGGAGATGCTAGCACTAACAAAGAGAGAGGAGGCTAAGCTGGAGGTGGCAGAGCTGAGGAAGATGAGATTTTCACTACGAAAGACCAGGACAGGATTAGAAATGAAAGCATCAGATAGACAGCTCAGGTTCTACGTTTTGGAGACAAAGTTAGAGAAGCAAGTTTGAGCTGTATTGAACACGTGCAGAGGAGGTACAGTTGATACATTGGACAGAGGGTGTTTGAGGTGGAGCTGCTAGGCAGGTGAGAAAGAGGAAGACCACAGAGGAGGTTCATAGATGCTGTGAAGGGGGACATGCAGAGGGTTAGTGTGACAGAGGAGGATGCTAGGGATAGGGGTAGATGGAGGCAGGTGAGCTCCTGCAGTGATAATGTAGTGAGTAGTGAGAATGGGAATGTGAAAAGGAAGGCCAATTAAGTGAACTGTGGGATAAGCTGTGGATCAGTTAGCCTGGGGTAGAGAAAGCAGACCTTGAGAGAAAAAAAGTCTTAGATTAAATAAGTATCCATGGTGACACTGCTTAAAATAAGTGTGACTCAGCCATTGAAGTATTATGTTCAATATCTTTGACTCTTAAGATTCTCAAATATATAGTAAGCAACCTGTATGTAATAGCATAACTGGATTTATCTTATATATTATTTTTTATTACTATGCACATTTTGAACTGTTGTATATTGCACACTGTAGCTACCTTTCAGTTAAACAGTGTACTGGTTTTGTAATGGTTGAGTTTGGATAGAGAATCAATGTTTTGTTTTAATCTGTACAGGACAAAGTCACTGAAGAAGATGTCCAGAATTTGAAGAAAAGGTTTATGTCTGCCTATGATGTCACTGCTGACGGGAAACTACAGATTCAGGAGGTACAGCAAGTTATGTCTCATAACACACCTGAATTCTCCTTTTTTCTTTAATACCAAAGCTTTCAGCAAAATGTGAAAATTTCAGCTGTACAATTCTTGACTTTGGTGTGCACAAACATCCAGCATGACACTACAAAGTCACTCTCTGAAAACTTGTTTAGCTTCTTGAACTAACTTCCTGTTTTCTATACACTTTGTCTCTGAATTATCTATTCAAGTCCTCCTATCACTTCTTTAGCTGCATGTCCTTTTCTTCTTTTATTTACCTCGTGTATCTATGACAGTAGCTCGGTGTGCATGTTATCTAAGAAGAACTGAAATTATTTGGACTAATGGGGGTTATCCAAAGTTATCCTTGCAGTGAAAAGACAGCCAGAGGAGAATAGCACAAAAATCCTAATTTAAAGAGTAACAGTCCGTATGATAAATATCAGTTTACTCTATATACAAAGTATAAACTGTACTCTTTTGTTCTTTTGATGCTTACATTATGCACTGTAAACAATATACTGGCATTGTGAAAGGCCCACTGACTTATTAAAATTTTTCAAACATCTACATCATTTTTTTTTTTGTTTTAACCAGGGTTAATTCTTAAAGTACTTTCTGATTTATTCTATTGATTTCCTTAAATCATGTGACTGATGAGTTAACATGCAGCAGCTGTTCCCCAGAATTTTACAGACATATTTTCATGTCTCTGCTCTCCCGAGCTCCACTCTGGGTAATTGATGCAGCTCCCAGCAAAGCAGTAGCCACAGTGCATCATCAGAGCAATGAAATGAATTATGTTTCCTTCTAACACAGAAACTTTTAACCATTCATTAGACCATTCCCATGTGTGCAGCAACCACAGACACAAAAGCTTAGGCATTTACTCATAAAGCTGAAAATAAAAATCAATACATATCTTCCCTGAGTGCCCTGTTGAAGATTTACTGTGACCGAGGCAGGGACAGAGTGTTCTTTGTAGCTTCATGTTCTGCCCATCTGAATTTCCCGACACAGTTTCAAAAGCATAACTCAGGTTTTGTGTCAGTAATTGCTTATACAAATTTCCAGTCTGGTAATAATCATCCTTTTGTGCCAACTCTGTTTGTGTGGATGTCACTATAATCATTTTTATGTAAGCTATTAGGATTGTTGTGCTAGGAAAAAAAAAAAACTTAGCAGGTGATTCAAGCTCTTATCCAAACAAATGAAAAGGCAATCGTAGTTTCAGTTGTCACATGCAGTCCCTGGCTGCTTCATTAGGTACACCTGTTAAATTAAGCAAATATCTAACAAGCCAATCCTGTGGTAGCAATCTAATTCAACAAGGTCAAGATGACCTGCTGAAGTCAAACTGACCTTCAGAGCTGGGGAAGAAAGGTGATTCAAATGAACGTGGTGTGGTTTTTGGTGCCAGACGGGCAGCTCCGAGTATTTCAGAAGCTGCTGATCTACTGGGATTTTCACACACAGCCATTTCTAGAGTTTTCAAAGAATGTTCTGATTAGGAGAAAATATTCAGAGAGTGCCAGTACGATGGTGCTTTGCTGGCGTGAGAGGTCAGAGGAGAATGGCCAGAACTCTTTGAGCTGATAAGAAGGCAACAGTAAATCAAATATCCACTCATTACAAACAGATGGTGAATCTTGAAGTAGATAGGCTACAGCAGCAGCAGAAGACTGGATGCTGCCTGATATGATGAGTCTCAGTTTCTGCTGCAATATTTACATGGTAGGCCAGAATTTGAGGTAAATGGCAAGAAAGCATGGAACCATTCTGACTCATATGGTATTGCACCATTGTTGACACAAGTTCGTACTAACTGAACACTACAGGCTACCTGAAGACTTTCCATCCACCAGTGTGTGCCCATCTTCTAATGTGTACAATGCTCTGTGGTACTAGCTCAGAAACTGAACTACTTCAGAGACAAGTTCAGTCTCTGAACTAGACTAGTCTCTGAACAGAATATGTAGTAAACTAACACGTCTGTTCAAACACTTCAAACTTGTCATAGATAAGAGTCCTCCAGATCTGTGTGCAAGATTCAAGGTGAAAGAGCTTTAGCTGCGATGCTCCACACACACATTCATAAAGACTGCAGTTATCATTTTTAACAAAGTGTAGCTAATGTTCAGTCTCAAAACATAAAAATTCACTACATGTAAATGTGTGCTAGGACATACGTTGAGCATTTTATTTGCATCAAAGCGGTATAAATTGAAATACTTATGTAATTCATATCAGTTATAGATGTAGCATCTCATCTGGGTTTGTACCAGGAATTGTTACACCCTTGAAGATAAATATGTATTTATCGACCACTTTTTGGGTCATGATGCCATCTCCCCACCCTGCACGCTTGAGACATCCTCACATACATTATTAGTAGGAAGTCAAAAACCCAGAAAGCCACAATATCCTGTCCCTGCTGCAGTTGCTGTTTCTATAAATGAGTGATCTGTTTAAGTGCACTTAGCAAACAAACTGTTATGTGCCAGATATACACCATGGCATGAATTCTTTGGGGTGTGCAACTGTTGTGTAAGCACACTTGCACTTTTGAGGTTTTTTTTTTTTTTTTAATACTGAATGGAAAAATTGATCATTTACTAACAGCAACCATCCATTTTTGCATCTGTGACTTTTTTTTCACGGCATTAAAGCGAGCTAAGAAAAAAACATTAAGCAACACTTGTTTAAGCAACCAGCTCTTCAAACCACATATTTTGTGCAGCAAACAATTTTATTTACTGTAGGTCTCATCAGTTTGTGCATTGCGCATATTCTGCCAGATCTGTGACCTGAATGCACTTTTTAGTAGGAATGATGATCGAGGTCAGTTTAATCTGCTAATGGAGGCCTGATGTTGGTTAGAAGGACAGACAAGAGAAAAGCATCATGAACTGGAGAGGAGCCAGGATGGGCTAGTGCAGGACCACACCTAAATTAAATTATCCCCATGTGTTGTCTCCCAATATGGAAACTTTAGTCGAGAATTAAGGTGAAAAGCTTCACAGAGCATCATCATTGTCTTTACTCAGACTTTTGTATCTGTTTTTATTTTCCAGCTGGCCCATATGATCCTGCCTGAGGATGAAAACTTCCTTTTAGTTTTCCGCAGAGAAAATCCTCTGGACAACACTGTTGAATTCATGACGGTAAGGTCAAAAATAACACACGAGAGCAGAGCATGGCATGACCTAAGCATCACCCTTCAACAATTTTAACAATTAAAAGCATAATTTTAAAAAGTAATGCCAGTAATATTAAAACCTCTGATGACCCAGAGTTTGAGGCTTGTATATGGAGAACACACCGTCAAAGATTTGATTATTGGACTGTTTTTTATATCCTCAGCTGACACATTATTTCACTGGACATCATAGACTTTTTTTGCACGTTGGAACAGTATGAATGGGCTCAGGTGTTCTTTTATTCGATTAAGTAGATTAAAAATCTTCATGGCAGGTCAGATTCAACAAGTCGCATGTAAGATTTCTGCATGAACACTTGCAGCTACTGTGGTAGCCCATTGTGGTTCTCCAAACTTCAACAGGTTTTTCTGAATACACTATATTACCCAAAGTACTCACCCATGGAAATCACTGAGTTCAGGTGTTCCACTTTACTTCTGTGCTCACAGGGGTAAAATTAACAAACAAAGAATGGGTCGCTCTTCCACAAAGGGAATTCAAGATTGGTACCGTGATAGGATGCCACCTGTGCTACAAGTAAAATTTCATCACACTTAAATATTCCACAGTCAGCTGTTAGTGGTATTATAAAAAGGTGGAAGCGATTGGGAGCGTCAGCATTTCATCCACGGAGTAGTAGGCAGCCATGTGAAATCAAAGAGCAGCAATTCAGTGGATGCTGAGGTGCAATGTTTGCAGATGTCGCCAACTTTCTGTGGAGTCAGTTGCTACAAACCTCCAAACTTCATAAGACCTTCAGATTAGTTCAAAAACAATGAGCAGGGAGAGCTTCTTGGCATGGGTTTCCATAGCTGAACACCTGCATCCAGGCCTTACATCACCAAGTGCATGTAAAGTGTCAGCTGCAGTGGACTCTAGAGCAGTGGAGACGTGTTGTCTCTTCCTCTTCTCCCTCTGGCAATCCGATGGCTGATTCCAGGTTTGATGGTTGCCAAGAGAACAGTACTTGTCTGCTGGACTGTGCCAAGTATAAAGTTTGGTGGAGGGGGGATTATGGTGTGGGGTTGTTTTTTGGGGAGTTGGACTCGGTCTCTTAGTTCCAGAACTCTCAGTGCTTCAGCATACCAAGACATTTTGGACAATGTCATGCTCCCAACTTTGTGGGAACAATTTGGGAATGGCCCCTTCCTGTTCCAACATGACTGCGCATCAGCGCACAAAGTAAGGTCCGTAAAGACACGGAATGAGCACGTTTGGTGTGGGAGAACTTCACTGGCCTGCACAGATCCCTGACCTCATCCGATTTGGGATGAGTTAGAGCGGTCTGGTCCAACATCAGCGTCTGAACTCACATGTGTGTTTCTGGAAGAATCTTCACTAATTCCCATAAACACACTCCTAAACCTTGTGGGAAAGCCATCCTAGAAGATTTGAAGCCATTATAGCTGAAAAGGGTGGTCTGACATCATATTAAATCCTATGGATAAAGAATGAGATGTCACACAAATTTATTTGTGTGTGAAGGCAGACGAGTGAGTACTTTTGGCAGTATAGTGTCTCTAAAGTAAATCTGCATTACACTTCCAGGGAATTTCACCAGCAAACTGCAGTTCTCTTTAGTTAATGTCCTGTAAAAACAGAATGATATGAGTTACTGTGATTTTACAGTATTCAGACAGTCTCAGTAACCACTAGACATCACATGTAATCCTTTGCCGATTTGCTTGTTTAGATATGGAGGAAGTATGATGTTGACTGCAGTGGCTACATATCGGCTCAGGAGCTGAAGGTAACAAAAATAAACTCCTTGTGAAGCAGAAGCATTTAATGCGTCTTTTCCTCACTGGCATAGCATGACTGTTTCCTGTTCTTTCACATACCAAGATGCAATCTTTTTCTTCAGAATAGAGATTCGTTGTTTTTGGTGTAATGGCTGTGTTTGATTTAGAGATATACGGTACTTTAAATGCATATCACTGCTGTGAATGTCTTTACTTTTTTTTCATAGTGTGCAAAAATAAAGTGCTATTTTTGGTTTTTTGGTTTTTTTTGTTGCAGAATTTGTAAACTAGAACTCCTAGAACTGACTGTTTTGCTGTTTGATTATTTGATAAACCGACAGGCTTTCCTGAAAGATTTGTTCGAGCTGCACCACAAGGAAGTGACACCGGACAAGCTGGAGGACTACACTGATGCAATGGTAGTAAATCCAACTCGTGAATTAGTGCGTGATTAGTCCGTGCTGAGAGTTTATGCTGTTGATTCAGTGTGAAGTTGGACTCATCGGCCCCTTCTTTGACTTAACTGTTAGCCGGATGGCCTGTTGCATTTCCTGTGTGGCTCTGTAAAGCTAGTAAAAGAGTTGTGAGTTTCCTGTATGTTGACTTGTATTGGTTGTCCCCAAAACATGACTTTTTAAAAAAAATTTATTAGAGATTTTTGCGATCCTTGTGATGTTATTTTGTTGGGATTTTCTTTGCTTTTGCATCTATCAAATGACAAAAGGATCAAAATCGAGCAATATCAAATACAAATTCTTCTTCCCGAGTTACTTTTCTACCAGCTTCAAGTGTCAGACAGCCTATTCCTTCTCCTTTATACTTTATTTTACAAGAGATTGATTCTCCCACAGAGTCAGACACATTGATGAGCTGGCTCTAGAGTCGCAGGTGGTTTTAAGAAAAAAGGCAGAAAAAGACAGCAAACAAAGAAATAAGACAGATCTTCACTGAGGGTTACGTTTTTCATGCTTCTTAAAACATCCTGTTATCTTGCAGATGAAAATCTTTGACAAAAACAAGGATGGACGTTTGGATCTGAACGATCTGGCGAGGTACGGCTCAAAGATTCTTGCTCAGTGATAACAGCTCAAGACGTTACATGTCTCAGAATGAATTCCATTGTCTCTTACTGGATACACAGAATGTCCGTTTGTTTAGTTATTCTGTAAGAATGAATGAAGCTATTTATAGGATTATTTCAAAGCTGGTGATACAAACTATTTCCCTGTATTTTCCATGTTTTTCCCGTAAGGATCTTAGCTTTGGAAGAAAATTTCCTTCTCCAGTTCCGAATGGATGTAAGTTTCTTCTTTATGTTGCTCTTTCATAAGTTTTGTAACTGGATCAACAACAGATTAAAGTCTATGATTAAATCAAAATTCTAGTTAACTTTTTTCCCTCCTCCTGTCTCGTCCCTTGTTCATTCAAGGCCTGCAGTAAAGAAGAGAGAAAGAGAGACTTTGAGAAGATCTTTAACCACTATGATGTTGTAAGTATGATAATACAGTGAGTGAATGAAAGTCAATCATTTCCAGACATGTTTTCCACGTTATTCATCAGCACATTGAAATGAAAATATGGGAATATTGTTGTATGACATTGTGTGGAACAAGTGACACATGATCACTGCATTTGTTGCACCTCAAAAATGTTGCATCTGCACTGTATTCCAACTTCACAGTGTACTGTTAATTGTTACGGCACTAAGTTGTAGCATGAAGTTGTGATGAATCACATTATCGATCTCAGTTGAAGACATAAGCAAGGAGGCACAAAATACAGGAGATGAGGAAAAAATATTTAGTAGGAGTAAACCAAATTAGGTATTACTCAAAAAAAATAAAATAAAATAAAAAAGATCTTTCATGTGCCATCTTGCTCTCCAGCAAGTCATGTAGGTGGGTCCCATGTTGTTTGAGGAACTGAAAACAAAGAAACTCAACAGACCAGAGGTATCTGCAGGTATTTCTACATGCCACACGATGTGCAGCTTACAGAACAGGTTTATTAACTGTCCATCTCTAACGAATATTTCTTTGATTGCTTGTTCAACAAGACATTTGTTAGTATTTGTAACTTAAACCCTCAGGAGAGCAAGCACGGATGATTGTTGTGGTGTAGAAGGCTGCTGTCTGGCTCAGTGTTAAACTGACTGAATATTAAAATAAAATCTGCATCTGCTTTGGCTTGCCAAATGCAAACCTAGGGGCCAAAGAATATTGGATGTTTGGATTCAGATTTTCTTTGTTAAAACACAGCAGATATTTTTGCTGTAGCAAGTACAAAAAAATAATAATAATTTCAGCAGAAATCATGGGCAAAGCACCCTGTGGTGATAAAGCTGCCGGCAGTGGCCTGCTGTATAATGGCTATTATTTTCTGCGCCTGCAGTTGCCAGTTTCCATGTAGTGTGTCGATCAGATTGTAACATAAAACATGGATTCAGCAGTCTCTTTTCAACTTGTTATTGAATCTCTTATCAGTAGGACTGAGCCTAAGGCAGATATCATCAGCACTATTGTTTTCCTGTGCCAATTAATAACACTCACAGATTTGCATACTGTGCTGCGGTGGGCTCGGTACATCTGTAATCTAGATGATGAAGTAAATTATCCATTATGTAGTCAAATCACACTCTGGATGTTGAGTTAACGCTGAGAACCCCTCAATAAGCTCACATATTCCCTAAGGTAATCTGCATGAACTTGTCTTTAATGTCAAGTTATAAGTCTCATCTGAATGAACCCTTTTTTTTCTGTACTTGGATACGTGATCAAATCTGCTTTCTGACAATTGTTCTGCAGTTTTCAGGATATTAAAGAATAAAGTAGTTAATGTATAATAGAGTAGAAAGATGGGAACAAGATAATTAGCTAATATTATACCATAGGTAGAAGGTTAAAGAGCTAAGAGCTGGTCTCATGGTAAAACCCAGTTCTATTCTATAAACATGTAAGTATTTATATGACTAGTTTTTAGCACACAATAAAAGACAGTGACGTGATTTTCAAACTTTTTTCTATGAGTCGTTTCACCGTCGCCTGCAATTAATTTCATTCATCCTCTGATGAGTTTCCTTTTCCTTTGTACATAATAATTGTGGGACAACCCTCACCCCTAACTAGCAAACAAAAGAAAGAAAGAAAAAAGGAAAAAGCTGACTGCCTGACTAATGTGAGTGGGAAGTAGTTACAAAGGATAATAAGCACCTTTGTTTTTGCCTCTCTACTTTCCTACAACTTCTTTTCTTTTTCTTGTTCAGAGTAAGACAGGAGCACTTGAAGGTCCTGAGGTTGATGGCTTTGTCAAGGATATGATGGGGCTGGTCAGGGTAAGAGTCTGTTCTTTGGTCCACTTAATGTTTGTAATGTTTGTGCCAATCAGAGTAGTGCTTACCTGAAAATGCTGACATTAGCTTACAAAACATCGTCCTACTTAACACTATATCCCCCTCTGTTCCTCTGCATCTCAGCGGTGGTCTATTGGATCAAGATCTGGTGACTGTGGAGGGCATTTGAGTGCAGTAGTCATTTTCATGTTCAAGAAAGCAGTTTGAGATGATATAAAAGGATGGGCACGGTCAGCAGTGATGCTCAATTGGTACTAAGGGGCCCAAAATGTGCCAAGAAAATTACACTATTACACCACCACCAACAGTGTGAACCATCTGCCTGATGGCTCCATGTTTTCAAGTCACCAGATGAGGCAGTGTTTTAAAACCGGTTTCATTTTGGCCAGCCTGTCCACATTAAAGCAAATGAAACAAGTGTGCCTAACAAAGTGGCCAGAGAGCGTATCTGTTCAGTAATTGCTGGTGGCGAAATCATTCATCCTCATATGCAAACAAGATTAATCAGCAGTCGTTGCTCTCCCTGTTGTATCACCTATGTAACTGTAGCTTCATGCTAAATGAGGGAAATTATCTCTCTCCCCTCAACAGCAGGAATGAGAGTTGCTTCCATACAGCTTCCCTGTTTTGTGTGTGACCTACATTACATGTTATGGCAAGTGTGTAAATGTATGTGAATATATTTCCTTCCAGCTGGATTTATCAGAGTCCATACTTCCTGAATACAAAAACTGATCATGCTCATGCACACACACTGATGACACGTTGCAGTAAACAAAAACAAAACTCCTGTTTTCCACCCTTTTTAAGGGTGTTTTTCTTAAGTTACACAGATATTAATCTATAATATAAACAAATGCCAGAAACTGAATACAAAGAAAGGAAAGTCACTACATTAGTTAGAGATGAACTTGTACTTTTCCCCCTCTTTCCTCTCCAGCCTAATATCACGGGTCCTGAGCTGGACAAGCTGCGAGCCGTTCTGCTGCGTCACTGTGATGTCAACAAGGATGGAAAGATCCAAAGGAACGAGTTGGCTCTGTGTCTGGGAGTCAAGCTGAAACATTAGACATCTCTACTGTACTACTGGATTATGAAACACTGACGCTACATGTGCTGTTTAATCGATAATAAATGATAGCTAGTGGAATGCTGTGTTACGCTCTAAGTCAAGTTGCTAAGTTATTAAAGGTCAGTATTCATGGTGTATTGGATCCTGATATGCTGGGCATAATAAGGTGCTCTTTGGCGAAATAAAATGACCTCTGATCTGAAATTACAGGTCATTTGTGCATGAAAACAATGAGGTTTGAATGTTATGTTGAAAAGAACTTCAGTGCCATACGATTTGTGGTACATCAGTGTGCTGTTTCATGTGAAAATAAATACTTTTTATTCTGATGTAATGTTTTCTTGGAGTACCTTATGCACTTGCATGTTTCAGAGAAAGCTTACTCACAGGATGTTGAGAGTATTTTTACTGTAATGGTCTGCAGAGGAAATAAACAATGGCATATTGATTTCTCGTGTCATGTAAAATCTTTAAAATGTAAAGTCGATGCTGGTGTTTCCTGTAGAAAATAATAACATGAAAGCAGTAGCTGCACAGCCTTTGTAGATGAGACACCTTTTCAATTTCTTTTATCACATTGCTGATGATGGCTGGCCAAACACAGGGAAAGAATTATAATGTTTGGAGTGTGCAGAAGCAAATAAGGGGCTACAGAAGGGGTGTCAAACATAAGGCCCAGGGCCAGAATCAGCCGGGCAAAGACTCCAACCTGACCAGCTGGAATGCTTTGGCTTAACTGTGTTTTCATACGTTTAATACGTTTAACCACTTTTCCTGCTGATAAAGATCTCAACAAGCAAAAGACAATTAAATGTTCCTGTTTTCACTGTCTATAGATTTTTTTTTATTTATTTATTTTGAATGAACAAAAACCTTGTTTTATAAATACAGAGCGGTCTGGGCAGTGAACTATCAGCACCTTTTCTGTAATATTACACATTTGTCAAAAAGGAAAACCAAGACGGGCTGTGGAAATTCAATTTCTTCTTCTACTTCTTCTTTTTTTTTTTTGTTTACCTTATATTAAGACATCTCAGAGATTAGTTATTACACTGACAGAAAAGAGAGTTTCACTCATCCAGCCCACTTCTGGTCAAAGTTTGCTGGATGTGACCAACATGCAAAATGAGTTTGACACCCCTGGTCTACAGATTAATCCAATAGCCTTTTGTCGGCTGAACGTTTGTATTCTACAAACACTGTTTCGGATCAGGCTAAATGAAGGTCAGGTCTAAATACTCCACCACATACACTGTAACACATGTCATTCTGACCCTTCTCTGCTGACAGCTCACAGAGATGGACAATGTAAACTAAAGCTGTTAAAATAAAAACAGCCCTCAAGCCACTGAAAGGGACTTATGGTGAAGACCTAAAAGCTTTACTCTGGATTACAGGGCCTCATTACCCTTTGAGTCTCCACAAAGCTCCTGTGTGCTTTGATATGTGTGTGTGTGTGTGTGTGTGTGTGTGGGGTCACTCACCACAGAAGCCCTGCTGCCTTTACACTGTTTGCTTTATACAGGTAATAGGTTCAGTTGCGAGTGTTTTCGTGCATGTCTGGCACAGTTAAGGGCTGATTGTGTGTTTTTGTGTGGGCAGAGCAGCTGCTACACAATTGCTGCAAACACTTTCCCATTATGGCCAACCACTGTATCACATGAATCATTTGCAGTGGATGTTTAACAGCTATTGTAGGCAAGTAGGAGGGAATTTCAATAAAATACAATTTCCATCATCAAGGCTGGAGCACGATGTATTCAGAGTTATTCAGGCCATTTTTAGAAATACAAGTTTTACTGTTTAGTAATTCTTGTATTACCAGCTGAATAAAACTTAATTTTAGATGACAGTGCTTTCAGATTGACCTGGACTATATCTGGACCACCATCAGCCTGCCAAAGGCTGACGATATCACAAATATATCTTGAGTCAAAACAGAAGGCTCTTGGATTTTTAGCCCCGCTTTACCGGGAAAATGTAATCTTTTCTTTTCTCAGGAGTAAGCTTAGATATAGATGGCTACCTCCTTCATTTATGAATAAAAATGACTGCACAGAGAAAGATCCATATTTTTGCATCAATAATTTCCACTTTATAATATTGTTTCCATTTATTTAGTGGAGACGTGACGCCTCAGCAGAGCAAAACATCCCTGAACCACCATTGCTCCAAGCTCCTAAACAGGTTATAAACCTGTTAGGTAGAGCTTAATTCTTAAGTAATGGCCCATGGATGGATGCATTTATTTTGTAGTGTTCCACTGCAAGAGCTGGGCCTGACACTTTAAAGCTCTTGGAGTATGTCTATTGAAGCCAGCAACAATATATGGTTAAAGGGTAGCTATAGTTAAGTCTAAGATGAAGATATAAAGATCATGTTCACATCTGTGCAACTGTTTCTGCAAACATCTGTTAAACTTATCTGAGCAAACAGGAAAGCATACCGCCTCACTTGACATATATGGTGGTGTAGAGGTATATCTGTGTAGTTTCTCAGTCATCCAGGCCGTGGCACTCTAAGAATCTTGGAAGAAAAGCGAATGGACTTCTTTAAATTCTCTTAAACTTCTCTAAATATCCTTTAAATGCAGATGTACACTGTGCCTAAAGGAGGCTGTCTATGTCCACAGTGAACAACTGTCACTGAATAAAGGGGGTGTTGTGATACCAACTGTCCGCCACCTACAATGCAGTTTTGCAATCAACATCCACTCATATCTTGTGTCAGGTGACCCCGATAGGTCATCACCAATAGGGTGAAGCAAGACCTCACAGTGGTTTCACCCAAAAACCTCTGGTGGTAACAAGGCACACCTTTTTTCACACCTTGGCTCATGTGGTGAAACGCGTCATTAACAGTTGGTCAACGACCTTTTTAAGGGACAACCCCCTCAGGGTTTAAATAGCTGGGATTTGTGGAGGGGAAACATCTTCACAAAACATCAGGTGCTTTATTTTCAAGCTCCTGAGACAATGTAGAGGTACACAGGAACTTTCTGTGTGCTTGGAATAAGTTGAATACATTAAAACTCAAAAACAAGTCTGCATGACATTAAATCCTTTAAATGTTCTAATTCATCCTCAATAGGAAAATCAAATTATTAATAATGTAGATTTTAATCTATAGTGTCGGTACATTATTACAGGCTGAAAATGGATTACAAGACAGCGAAGGTGTTGCTCAGTTTTTGACATTAACAGTGCTTATACATTTATAAAAGCAGATTTTGTTCTTTTGCCAATTCAATGCAAATTTATCATCCAAAAATACTGTGGCTTGTCTGCTTGCTTTCATGTCACACTTTCACAATCAACAACCTGCACCGGGAACCTGTCTCAGGTCTGCACCAGGCTGCACCTGTCAAAATTCACACCAGCCCAGATTGCACTTAAAGTGCAAACAGGCAGTTTGTTTTAACCAAATCGAGCAGGGAAGGTATTATAACAGCCTTAGAAACTGTTTAGATTTGGATTGTTTCTGAGCCCCACCAAAAAATCAAACATGTTTTATGATTTGTTTTGAATATATTTGCACTATTGTCCTATTAAACGTGAGAAGGGCACCTGCTGGGTTACTGCTTTAACAAGGTAGATTTTACAGCCAAGAATCAGTCCTAAATTAGTCACTACTGCGTTTTTCCTTTGAGTGTCTTAACATTAACTCTAGAGAGTTAATGTTAAGACACATGGCGTCTGATGTGTTTTCACTTTGCAATCATTATACTGTCTTTGTGTCCAGTTCCAAGAACTAAGATGGCTAATGAGGGCATTGTTTTCCATCAGTGGGACAATTTTCCTTAACAAAGCAAATAAGTTGTATGTGAAATTATATCTCATGTTAATGATGAATACAAAATAGTCTTGAATGTAGCATACTGAAGGAACATTTCAACCGCTGGGAGATTTTTGCTCAACATGTGAAGCTACACCTGTTGTTACAATATTGGTGTGCTAGCTGGAAGCCCTTTGAGTAATTAAGACACAGCTGCTGAACCAATAAGTGCATGCATATTGGACTGTGTGTGTATGTGTGTGTGCCTGCATGTGAGAGATGGAAAGAGGAGACATTTCCTTCCGCACAGAACATCATTTTAATTGGATAATGCTGCCCTCTAGCAGACAGGCTAGGGAGTAAAAAAAACAAACCAAAACAAACAAAAAAACCCCACCAACATTCACCCAGAGTAATCCTTTCACCATTTTTGTGATTTCCAGTGATAATAAATTGAGTCTGCAAAACTGTTTAAGGTTTATTCTCACTTGTTGCACTCCTATAGCTTCTTGTTCTCCTATAAACATTGACATATAAATACAAAAGAAACCCAAAGTGGGACTATCAAATTAAAAGTAAGGTCATTAGAGTGTTAAAGTGTCGCACTCATATATATTCTAACTATACTGATTTCCTGGTTGATCACTTTTGTGCATGAATGTTCTCTTATTCCCAGAAGAGGCCACTATAGAGCTATGCACGAACACTTCACTTTTTTAACAGTATGTCTCTTTCTTTATTGTTCTCAAAAGTCCAATGTACTCACAGATGCAGATGAGCTCATGGCAGTTTAAAGAAACAAAACAAAACTTTTAGCTGACCACGTGTCCTGACTGGAAGTAAGGCCAGCTAATAAAGAGCCAAGAACATGTTCCACATCTTTAAAATCTTTTTTCTTTCTTTAGATACATTTTTACTCCCTAAAAACAGAGACTAATATGCAATTTGATGGCTAAGCCTGGCTCTTAAATAAATATGTGCAGGAATGCCCTGCTGCATGAAGCTGCGTGTCTGTCGATGCTAAACTGGCAACAATAGGTAGTTAAATTTATGAAGGCAGTGGTGCTGGGCAGACGGCTGACCCCAGTCCTTATTCCATGTCACTTCTCCAGAATATTCTCACTAAGTAAACTTCAGCACCAAATAAGAAAGGTGCTGTAAATTGTAACCCTTAAAAGCCTGCCTCTGAGCGTCTCTGTGGTTGCGTTTCAGTCCCTCTCCTAGGTGAAACATAACATTCCCACGTTGCCAGTGCTAAATAGCCAGAGGACCTATAAGCTGAACTGTCAACATAATTCACAATCTGCCAGGTCACTGGTTGCCAAGGATTTAACTGAGCAGCTGCATGACCTTTGCAATAGAAGGTCATTCAAAGACAAGATATATTGTGAATCAAGGGCCTTTGAATTTGTCTCAGAAATTTTTGCTGCAGTTTAGCCAAACTCAGAACAGTGAACAAATAGATTAAATGTTATCATTATGTCACAAACTTCTTTGAGGTTCAGATGCAAAAACACAAAGAAATCGACACAACTTGCTCATTAATAAAGTGGATCATTACAACATTTCTTCTAACGACCCTACTCTTATATTTACTTGTTATTTCAGAGCTGTTTAAATGTCTTTTTTAAATTTATTATTTTGCTACTGGTTTGAATTCACACTTCCTTTTGTTTATTACTGAATTAATTTATGGTAGCTGATCACTTATTTATTAGGACATGTCAGCACAAAACAGACATTCAAGTTTAACCATGTTATGCTGATAAGTCAAAATGTTAATAAAACAAATCTTGCCAGTCATTTCAAACTGTGTGTTCTGCACCACAAATGAAGGCATGAAATGAAAGTGAGGGCTAAGAAATAGTCCTTAGTAATCAGGCCGTAAACATGACTATTTCTGTAACAATCATAAAGTGCCAGTGCATTACACAGCACTGAGACTGTGTAAAAACTTATGGATTTAAAAGGGTATTGGAATAATAATACTAAGTGTGTGTGGCAGCAGTGATAAAGCCAATGACTCAAACCACCTGAAACATGTTTATATGCTAACATTTTGAAATTTTCAGCTGCAAATATTTTATTGTAAGATACTGAACGTATTTAAAACACGCAATTACAGGCAAATCTTACATAAACACTATGTTTTTAGGTATACTTCTCCTGTAAATACCCTGATAAATCAAGGAAATTTGTAAAATAATGCCAAATAAAATCCAGTGGTCACTGATCTTAATATAAACCAAATATACTTTAGGCTTCAAAGTCTAAGTCCAAGCCCTTCTGTCATCTTTTCCAGACAGACCTCCCTCAGTTAGTTCGTTTTTTGTGCGCCGTTAAACTTAGCTGTGAATTCAATTTTTTATTGTGGTCTGATTTTTATATAAGATCTCCCCCAAGTGGCAGCCATGTGTTCAGTTCTTCAGCCACAAAGATGTTAAAACAAACATCACCATGGAACAGATGAACTCTGCCCTCGGCTGCAAACTGTGACAAACAGAAAGCTCAACAGGGTGTCCTGTTGGAAATGCAAAGACTGACTGTGAATGGCATTAAACACGCTTTTGTTGTACTGCTGCTAGCGGTCTCTTCTGCTTCAAAATGACTGTCAGAATGAACATTTTTGTTTTTCATTCCTTCAGAGAACACCGCACATCTTCAAGTTAGATACATGACGCTGATGTGTGCAGGCTTGCACCTCCCAGTTTAAGTACTTTTAAGACAATGGGTGACTCCAAGGGCTGACTGCTTGATTTTAGGCCAAATGCATGAAAACTATGATCTGCTACTGAGCAAAAGAAAGTCCTTCATACTTCATGATCAGATTCAATTACTGCACCTGAAACAGCTGAAAAGCTGAGTCTAAAGCTTCCCCCTCCTTCCACACAGGAAGCCATCGGGTCACTCTGTTTCCTTCAGCAGAGAATAAGCCATTTGACATCCTGTTGAAGTGCAGCCTGTGGTTTTTCCATACAACATATTTTATTAGTTGAAGCTCCACATTGTGTCCATCCACTACCACCCACCATTAGAGACACATGCCTCTGTCCCAGTGATTCAGCTCATATGCAGTGGCATACTGCAAATAAACCCTGACTGAGAGATTTGTGGTGGCCTCCCAAGCTGCTAAACCCACTGACTGACTGCCACTAGGCAAGTGAATTTAAATTGCGATGAGCATTAAACTTTGTGTATGATTCATATGGGCATGATAAAAGACTTTCAGTATGTTGCCCTGAGCAGATGATTAAAATTTAGGGGACAGCGACCAGTCACTTTGATCAGGATGTTTCAACTCTTCCTGAATCCGGTCAGAGTAAGAGATGAAGCCCTAGTCGGGGTGAGAGACCCTGAAGCCATATCTACTATGCTTTGACTCATTGGTTGCACAGCTTATTAGGCTGCCACTTTTTTCAGTGTTTTGTGTCTAGCATATACTACTATGATTAGTATTCCTTTCAGCTTGTAAGGAAATAACAGTGTGCCGGAGAGTTGTATGTTTGAGGATTTAAAGTCAATTTAATGAAAACAACCATATTTGGACTTAAGGCATGGCTGTTTTAGCCATGTTGAATTATTCAAGGTCTTATTTTGTAATTCCTTTGGAAAAGAATTGATCAAACACTGCAGTTACTGAGTTTACACTCTTTCATACCACCATCAGAATGCACACTAAGTACATTAAATATTATATGGGCTTCATAAGAAACATATTCATGAGAGACCAATAACCCAAACTGGACTTTGTGTTCACTTTAATCATTTTCACAAAACTGGAAAAAGCTCTGTTCTAAGTGTGTTATTCCCACAGACAGTTGTTACAAACAGAAGTCTGTGCAAATAATTACATTTGTCTTCAACAGAGAAACCAGCCAAATTTGCATTGTGAATGTTTGGATCCATATGACTTGTCCCAGGTGGTTTTTTCAGGTGGTGAAAACTTTCTGCAAACAATGAAGTCACTTTTGAAAAAGGATTTTATGAAAAGCATATAAAGAAATATGAAGACCCTGTAATAAAGGTAATTAAATGCAATATAAAGCTGAAAAAGGTTTCATGTACATTTGATTTGGGATTCCAAGCTACAAATTAAGAAAGTGTGACACTCGCTAGACCTAATAGAACATTTTTAATATTGGCTCATAAGGTGTCATAACATATCAGGAGCATATAATTAAACTGAGCAGAAGGACTGGAAAACAAAAAACAGCTGTGAAAGAGTCAAAACTGCAGTTCAAATGTCCTATTGAAGGTTGGTTGCAAAGCCAAATCTATGCACACAGCTTCCACACAGGCTGGCTGACTGACTAGATGGATGGAAAAATGTATGGATTGGCAAAACTCACCTGTTTTACATTTTATTACAATGTAAAAAAATAGTTACCTTTGTTTTGTGAATGTTTTTAAGTCAGCATCCAGTATAACTGTCCAGCGATCCATGCTTCCATCTTGCTAACCAGGCTAGCCTGCCAGATATAAGCCAATAACTTTGTCCAAATATGGCCCCCCCAGTTTCAAAGGGAAACAGAATGCTAAACTTTGAATTTTAAAACAGTAGTCACAAACCATTAGATGGTACGTTGTCACAGTGGCTATTCCATCGTACAAATTTGTATGCAATATAAGGAACAGGTCAAAGATGCTGAATCCTCCACCAACTCCACCACACAGAGTGTTCACCACAAAGGTTTCCTTATTATTTGTTGCAAAATATTGTTAACTGTAAACTCTCAGAGAATCACGGCGTGAAGCTCTCAGAGGAGGCTGTGACTGTGTGGCCTGACCACTATGCAAAAAGCTTACAGCCCTAGAGCAGAGTCCAACACCAACAACTTGCAGGATGACAGGCCAAGTTATGGTAATAACCTCTCAGTGTGTCAGATCTCATTTTAAATCGGCACTAAAACGTGTCCTACCGCTGGATGATAAAATGCATTTAGCAGGTAAACAAAAGACGAGTAACAATAACAAAAAAGGGGGTGAGACCTCATCTACCATTGTAGCCACAGACCCCCTCTGGAGAAATAAATATAGACACAGAAAGACTGGCACATGTGGATAAATGCCTCTACAGTATTCCTTCTCTTGCGGTGTCATCTACATTTTTTGACCCATTCCTTTAAATCTACAGATTTGTCACCACATTGCTCTAAGATATCCAAGAATTTAAATATTTTCCCTAATGGTCACGGCCAGTGCAAACTCTACAGTAATCTAAAAGTTGTAAAGTTTGTAATAAGGTAAAAAGAAAAATATTAGAAGAGCATTCAAATAATGTATTTTTCTGCCAGTTAATAGCAAAAGAAAGGCATCTTGGATGGTTGATAGTGTAAAGAAACAAGAACAAAAGCAGATGATGGATGTTAAAAAAGTCTTTTCTTTTTTAGTGACATTGTATCAGCTGTAACGTCCTACTGCACATGATGAGATGTCTGGCACAGCCTTTCCTCCTATTAGTCCAAAGAAGCTGAACAGGAGATAATGGAAGAAGTTAAAAAGTAGAAGCCTGCACAGACTGAGCAAACAAAGTTGTGAAGTTTGACATTCTTTGGCTTCCTCTGGTAAAGCTGTTTGAACAGCACTGAATTTGAAGCTTTTGGCAGGGCCAAGTTATTTAGAGAGTTTGAGGTTGTTTTTTTTTTGGCTTCCTTTATGTTGCTCACTATCAAAGGGGCAGTATACTGTGAAGGACCGGGAAGCTTTTAAAAACAGCTGGAACCTGGACACACTTCCTGATGTGATCATAGTTTTGAACTATTTCACTTATTTTAGAAATGTGAGAAAATATATATTGTTGTAGCAACAAAACAGATATCAGCATGCATAAATTTGGTATTACTGAGTGAAACCAGGTGGTGTACGCCAACTTTCCAAAACAGAAAATGCTGAACACTAATCTCCTGCACTATATTGTTACTACTCTGGACTTTTAGACACACTCCCTTTGGGGTTGTGAAGGGCATCCTTCATGAACATCTGCCACCCACATTATTAAACCCCACTTTGTACTTGAGTGGCACTGGATCCACTTTGTGTGAACCCAGTTTCAAGGTTATCTGCTTTAGTTCAAATGTCTCCTAACGTGCATGTGGGATTGCAGGAACATCTACAAAGACTGAACCTATTTCATGTCTTGATATTTTTATATGAGGATCATGAAAACTGTGTTGGACTGGAATCAGACGCCCACATTAAATGATTTTCGTTTTGGATTCCAGTTAGCTTCATCTCTATTGCATGGACATATGTCTGGTGAGAAGAAACCATAACACACCTCAGAACAGATGTGTTTTTGTCATCTCCCTGCTTTTCCAAGCTGCTGATGAACCAAAAGTTTCCACTGTGCAGCTATTTAAAGAACTAGAAATGAGTCTAGAGGGAATAGCATGGTTTTTCACTGTGACCTCCAAGGCATGGTTCAAGGAAAGAGGTCAAAGGGTTCAAAGTAAGAGCCAGCCAACTGTATATGATATTAACATCTTGGACTGCAACAAAAGGAACCCATAATATAGATAGTTTTAATTAAATTGTATGTAACAAAATGGCTGTTTCTTGTGCAATCAAGTGAATGCACAAATATAATTTATAATGATTAATTCAGCTGAATAAAATAAAAAAGTTTTCTCAGAGAATCCAATCTTGTGTCAGCTGGACCCTCTGTTGGGTTTGTGGCACCTCTTTGATCCGATCGCTCCATAAAATGCAGCCCTTGCCTTCGTCCAGCAGTCTGGGAGATCTTTCCAGCATTCCTTCCTGTTTGTCGTCATGGTGCCAGCAGGACAGCTGGGCTGTATTTAAGGTCCTCCTCTTCTGAACTCTGACCAGAACGACAAAGACACCTTCTGCTACATCACACAGCCGGAGAGGAGGGAAGAATAAACCCTGAACCAAAGGACTCAAATCGGACCCTGAAGACAACTGAACGTTTTTTAGGCTGCAAATAGTTTTGCTTCTATGCAGGAAGATGGTCAGTGTGGTGGATAGAGTGGTATTTGTTTTCTTCATCACAGCACAGGTAGGAATCACAGTGGTAACTAAATATCCCTGTAAGACTTTAGGTTTTAACATAGAACGTGTTTTATTATTTAATACCAGGTAGTTAAATCATTTTAAATAGTTTTATATATATTTTATATATATTTTTATATTTTTGTTTTACTCTAAATGGTCAAGAATTAGTTATTGCAATCAGTTTAAAAATGGAGATTTACTAACTTGTAAAATACGTTTTTTGTTTTTTTCCTTAGGTTTTTACACTAGTCTGGTGCCAGGTGTGTCCACGGAGATGCCAGTGCCCTAAAGAGCCTCCCATGTGTCCCCCTGGGGTGCCTCTGGTTCTGGATGATTGCATCTGCTGCCTGGTGTGCGCCCGTCAAAAAGGGCAGGCGTGCTCTGACATGAACCCCTGTGACACACGTAAAGGGCTCCAATGTGACTACTCAGCTGACATCCACAAGAGGACTGGTATTTGTACAGGTGAATGGGATGATCTTAGGGCTACTAAGTAGATTTTTCAAAATCATAGCTTAACCCTTCATAGTTTTGCCCTCTCTTGCCTCCTTCCTCCAGCTCCCAAGGTAGCTGTGTGTGTTATAGACGGCTCTGCCTACCAGAACGGTCAGACCTTTTTCCCCAGCTGTAAGTACCAGTGTATATGCCGCGACGGGCAGGTGGCATGTGTGTCACGCTGCAAAGTGGATGTTATGCTGCCTGGACCAGACTGCCCCATGCCACGCAGGATCCAGGTGCCCGGAGAGTGCTGTGAGAAGTGGGTGTGTGAGCCCCAGGCTGGGGCCAGTGCACTGGGCAGCTTTGCCATGGCAGGTGAGAAGACTGCAAGTAGGATGAAATGAGATGGGCTGTTTATACTGAGGTGTACATAAGCTGCACATTGTTTTTTGACATTGGAGTCACTCCTCTGTGAGACACAGTGGTAAAAGGTTTCGCATATTTCTTTGACATGTTTAGAGTTAAGGTAGCAAGAACCAGGGGAAGGAGTAAAAGAGGAAATCAGAGTAAGATTTGAGGACGAGGAAGCACAGAACAAAGAGACAGTGTTGTAATATGAGTCTGGAATGTGCAACCTGAGCATGGTCTCTTAAACATGCCAAGGCACATGGTGATCACTGGCTTTTCCAGAATATCCTTTGAAACTTTTAGATTTCTGTCTAATTTCTGCCTTTCTGTTTCATTCAGCCTACCGTCAGGAAGAAACTGTGAGTTTTGACGGCTGGGACCGTAGCCTGAACTGCATTGAGCAGACTACAGAGTGGGGAGCGTGCTCTCAAACGTGCGGCATGGGGGTGTCCACCAGGGTCACAAATAAGAACAGCCGGTGTGAGATGGTGAAGCAGAGTCGGCTGTGTATGATTAGACCCTGCGATGAGCAGCAGGTCCAGCTGACACAGCTTGCACAAAAGGTACAATCTGAGTAGAGGTTTCTGCATTTTCTTTAGCTTCCTTATATCTGCGTAACTTGACCACATGAGCTAATTTCACAATGACAAAGCACAAGAATGGAGTTATTTTCCAGAGCGATGTAGCGCACGTTAACTGAGTTGTTGTATCTACCGCTCCCTGCAGAGAGGCAGTAGGTGCCAGAAGATGGTGAGGAGCAGCAAAGCCATTCACCTCTCCTATAAGAACTGCACCAGCGTCCAAGCCTACAAACCTCGCTTCTGTGGCTCCTGCACAGACGGACGCTGCTGCACCCCTCACAGAACCAAAACCACGCTGGTGGAGTTCCAGTGTGCTAATGGGAAAACTACACGGAGGCCTGTCATGGTGATCGTGACGTGTGCCTGCCACCGCCACTGCCCTCGAGACAATGCTGCGTGGCCGCCCTCAGAGCTGGGTTACACTGGCATGAGAATGTAGATCAGGGAGCACCCAAAAGTTTATTAGTGAGATCACAATTATCACGAGTCAAACACCAGAGTGGGGCTGATGGCTCTGTTCTAAAACCATCTATATCTTTAGTATGAATGAAGAACTTATTTTAAACAATTCCCATTATACACAGTATATTCTATAGAGCTATAATTTGGGACATATACACATCTGACATCTGCCCATTGTGGTACATGTATTCACATGTTCATTTTTTGATATCTCCTGGTGAGGAATTGTTTCACATCCTGTGGAAGATAAAAAAAATCTTTACTTTTATTAAGTACGATGAAAGCACTTAAACCTTATGACTTATGCGGCCTCTTCACTTCTGGAGATCAGATACAGCATACTGCAATCCTTCCATAATAGATTTGGACAGATGAGTGTAGGCTGTAAAGAGTCTTTTAAACACCCTCTATTAAAGAGGTAGAGTAGTATGATGATATACAAGCACAGGGTTGTGTCACGGCTGTACGAAGCCTTTCTGCAACACAATGTTTATTGCTAATAAATTCAAGAATACCCTGTATCAGAATAAATGTTATTGTACAGCTTGACACTTGGATTAAAATTCATTTTGATAAACAGACAGAAAAGAGGAAAGTGAGAGCAAAGGTTACAGCCAGAGGCGATCAGTAACCTTTTCTCCCACTGTGAGACACGTTTTTGAAATAAGTGAACTGTTTAGTTTGGACATGGTTGCAAACAAAAGCTCAACCAGTGAAAGAGAGGTCACTGTGGTGTCTAAGTGCCATTTCTAACATTGTCCTGAAATCTTGCCTCAGTTTCAAATGTACGCTTTTTATTTCTAGTGGACTTGTTTCTGTATTTTTATTTAAAGTAGCTCACATAACAGCTATTTTGATCATGACAAAAGTTTTGTAAATACTTGCTGTGTAGCCTGTTTGACCGAGTGTGTATTGAATACACAGAGTTAATTGGTAATATTAAACACAAATTGTATATATTTCTTCTGCTTGATTCTTTTCGGCTTCTTTTTGTATGTTTCTGAACAAAAATTGCGAAACTCAGCATTTGAAATAAAGGTGTATTTTTTGTATGACAGCTGTGTTTTCTTTATTAACATGCATTTGGAATCATTCTTACTTTTGGGATGAAGGTAGGATAAAATATCATTTTCAACGGGTTTGAGCAAAATGTGAAACATGCAAGTTTTTAATATAAAACTTGCAGCTTGCGAATAAAGCTTGCAGGACACAACGTGCTACTGATGCTGCTGAATGCGTGGTCGATCTTTGTGCTATATCGTGCTGTTCTGCTGTACTTGATGTCTACGCGAGTTTTATCTGTCAGATTCTGCATATGCAAACTATTACTTAACTGACAATGGCTGCTCTACATTAAGAAGAAGTTAGAAGAAGAAGAATTTAGAATTTGATAATATAGTTTTGAGAAATCACAGACACTCACAGATTTAAATGACAAAAATGGGCTTTTTCCCAGAAATAAATTGACATATTTTTTGTTTCAGCCACGTGTTTTAGGAAATACCTCTTCCAAAGGATTCCCTTTTGAAACTTTAAGATGTTTGTGTTGGGACCTGGGAATTACCAAACCCTGTGAACTCTGCTGACAGCGGGAGGTGGCTCTTTGACCTCTCTCCATGAACCCAACCTGGGCGGTCATAATGGAAAACCCAAATATTCCCTGTGGGACTGCCACAGTTTCCTAAAATACCTCCTCAGTAGAAACTTTAGTTCATAGCTCAAATCAGCGGGGGCTGACAGTGTGGTCGGTGCTTCTGATTGCATTATTTTGCTGTCCAGAGGTGTGTGGAGATGTTATGTGTTTTTAACATGTGGCTCTAGGATTTTAAGTTTGTTATGTTGCAGTCAGTTGTATTTACTCTAATTTTTTTATTATTATTATTGATACGAATGTATCAATTGTTGTTTCTGTAATTCTTGTATATATCTTGGTAACATTAAAAATTCATCCCTTTTAGTTTTTTGAGGGATTTGCATAGAAAAAGTTAGTGAATGGATTCCATCTTATGCGAAATAGACCAGAACACCAATAACATGTAAACAACAATACAGTAACAAATTGAAAAATATGCAGAATACAATTTAAAATCTTAGGTCAATACAGTATCACTGACATAAAGAAACCTTTTATGTATCAACACTGTATCAGTTATTATTATTTCAGCTTGTATAATGTTCTTAGTTCAGCATGCTGGCATGTTACTGACACTAACTGGGGCTATTGCGAATGTCAGCAAGACTGACCATGAGACTGCCTTGCAAATAGAAATTTTGAGCTGATAATGCAAAATGATCTTTCATTATGGTTATCTTAGAAATTTCTCTCCAGTTATTTATATGGCAGGGCTGCTAAATATAAAATCTTGAACCTCAATTTCTGAGCAGAGAACAAATTGTTTTTACCTTAAGTCTCCAAGGAGCATTTTAATTGAAAAACAAAACAAAACAATGTGGTGGTTTAGCTACATTAAGTACTGTTTAGTTGTACTGTATACAGTATTTCATCTGACATCAGTGATTTGTGAACGTATGAGGGGGTATTAGAAAGCGTGAGCATATTGCTCCCCCAAGTGGTGTTACCATGCTCTTGAAAACCTAATGTGAATCATTTTTCATGTTGTGCAATAATAATGTAAAATGATAAAATTACAGCTGTAAAACCATTTATTGTGATTTTCTGACATTTTGTGTATAAAGTTCCATCATATTGTTGCACATGGCTAAGTGGCAGATTCCTTAATCGCTACGCAGCTGGAAGCACACTGACCACAGCTTGTTAGTCTTCCAGCTCATAAAGGAAAAGATATCCATCTCTGTCTCTCTGTGAAGAGTAACGATGAAAAAAACATGATGCTTTAAGAAATACTCTTGAAAAAAAAAATTTTAGTAGGAAGTTTAAAAAGTAGTAAATTAAAAAGAAAAGGTCCACATCATTTTTTCCATTGTTGCCAAGCATCCAGCACTGAAATGAAATGAAATGACATCAGTCTTTGGTAGACTCAGATTAGCCCTCTGTACTGTTTGACGTCCAATATGAAATCAGAGCCAGGAATATCAAAGCAAACATCAAGTATAAGCGAACTGATTCTGGATCTTGAAAAATTTCTCGCAACTTCCGTTGCAGCCTCTGTACACAGCTGAGTTCCTCAAAAGGACGAAAGAACAGGAAAATTCTCTCGCTGAAGTTGCAGCCAGTAACAGAGTACACTATCATTGCATTGTCTGGATCATAGAAGAACAAGTATCCCTGCTCATAATCTACAAACACCATGACTCTTTCAGGCCTTCTTCTTAAAACAGGCATTTGCAGGCATCGTTGACATCTGCAGTAGTTACTTCCCGACCTTACAATCCAGTTTCCATTCCTGGGGTTTGGTCTGAATTTCTTTTGTCTTTGCATCGACTCCGGGACAACTCCTAAAACCCAGTCGGTCTGCCCTCCAACATTAACCTCATAGTAAAATCTCCCTTCAGACAAGCCCTTATTTTCAGAGATGTAGGAATAGCCACCCATATGCCGTGGATCCTCAGTGAGAGAAGAAAAAGCAGGAGGACCTACTATCTGATTAGGCACTTTTGCTTTTGCTTTACCTTTGCCTTTCTTCTTCCTCTGTGCTTTCACTTTTATCCTCTGATAATTCTGTGCTTGTTCTTGTTTAATTTCTGGCTCTTCTAATTTTTCCTTCCCCATCTGAGCTCTTTTATCTACATATTCTTCCTCCAAAGGGACAGTATCGTGAGCGCTGTGTTCCGTACACAGGGTACAAACACGAGTCTGCTCTGTCCTGCAGAAGAACTCAAAAATTCTGTTGTGTTTCATGCATATTTTGTCCTCCAGGTCATGCACAGGATTAGTCAGTCTGTGTCTTTTTAAGGCAGCAACTCTCTTATGAGGCTCTAAATGTGTCTCGCAGAAAGAAGCCAAACAGACTAAACAGGTTTTAGAGGCTCTGAACTTATTGCCAGAGCAATAATCACATGGCACCTGTCCAGGTGCGAGTGGAGAATTATTCTCAGCTGTTACATGGAGCGTCTTAAAATTCTCCACAACCTCCCTGAATCCGGTGTTGACACGAAGTTTGAGCCCTTTGTTGAACTTCTCGTTGCACAGTGGACACTGACGCTGGTCTTTGTCTTTCCAGTGTTTGGTGAGACAGGCTTTGCAGAAGTTGTGTCCACATGGAATAGAAACAGGCTCAGTGAAGACATCCAGGCAGATGGAGCACTGGAGCTGATCTTCTGTCAGAAAACTGCTGGCTGCAGCCATTCCTGCAGCACGGGTTTGAAATCTATTGAGTATTAATAATAACACCTTCTATTAATTCATAGAATTACTAATATGAGCCATTACACACCAGAAAAATAACAAAACAAGGCTAAAAACACGATCATAAAGTGACTCCGATGCTGCTGTCAACTAAACTTCCACATAAAAGTCTAATCAACAAGTTTTAATCATTTACTTTACTTTGCTACTTTTTTTTACAAACATAATTAAATGGATGTTATTAAAGGACTTGATCCTTACCTTCATGGACACATATGATCTGTTCTGCTGCCTCTTTAAAACAAACTATTATGCCTTTAAAAGTTTGACTTTTCACTGCGCTGCAATGCTCACTTTCATTTCTTTATAAACGATTGAAATGTGCTCCTCCTCCCCTGACTCACACTCCCAGGGCACAAGTCCAAGTTTAACTGGTGAATTATTGTTGGCATCCACATGACGCAAAAAAGTATGTATGTACAAATGTACTATAAAAACAACAAACTATAAGCAGAATTCAAAGTATTAAAATACTCATCCTAGATATATGTAATAAATACTTCATAGTTTTCTACATAAAACAGGGGAGCTGAGCCCCAGCTTGTATGCAAACACTCTGTCCTGTTTCCTGTCTTTGTACACAAACTGTTCTGTTTGCTTTCATTTCCCTGTAAATGATACGAAAAGAGCTCCATGCTCTACTGACTCCCCTTGACTTGTTTATTTATGACCCTCACCTCTTAACAGCCGTGAAAAGCAAATAATGACATTAAATGACTGAGAGCACGAGTTATATAAGAAGTATTGTCTTTGATTATCTCTTACTGCAATCACTAAATTAACGTACTTACAAAAGCCACGAGAAACGACTTTCTTCTTGTAGCAAGCAAGTGGTTATTTGTACAACCTCTGTTCTTAAAGGGTTAACTTACACAGTTTGCGTGTTTTGCTTACAGGAATTAACTATTGTGCAATGTTCCTTCCTTTGCCTGGACATTTGACTGAAGTTCTTGTTTCTAATTATGGTTGCCTGAATTTTAAAACCAGCTAGAAACAGACAGTGCAAAGTTTTACTTGGTCAACAAGTTATATGATAATGTTTTATTTTCTTCTATAAAACCAAAGCTAAGCACTTTACACACTTTCAGTGCTACCAGCATGAATATAATCCATTTTGTTTTGTTGTTGTTGTTGTTTCCATTTCAGTATCAGATTCCATTTGGCACCAGCATGTCACACTGACAGCTGGCTTCTCACATATTTGCATAGCTTTGTGTCAGTCAGTTGTCCAGTTGCCATTAACTTAATGTCCCAGCCCCCTTTTCACCATTCAGCATCACACCACCCCCTTATCCATATGCACAAATCTCAATTGCAAGCTAACCAGTAAATATATCTGGTCTTTCTAATGTCCATCCAGCGTTCTGCTACATGTAGACAAGAACTGCTTTCCATTTGGGTGGAGTAGATCCAGCATCCTTGTGGTGTGCACGCTGACTCACTTACATGGCTTACTGGAACACAAATCTAATTTGTTTCAGCTGTGCTTTTCCTGTAATCAAAGTAAAAGAAAAAATATTTTTGCTGGGAAAAAGTTTTGTAAGTCAGTAGAAATATGAGAGGATGAGGAGGCGGGAAATATGAAAGAACAGGTGAATGGATAGACGGGCTCAGTCATGTAAGCCATGAAGGCACAGAGTGGCGATGAAACTTTGATTGAAACTGTATACCTGTGGTTTCTAATATAATTCAAAATAAAATATATTTACCAAAAAGAGTGTCCCAAACTCTCAGGAGTACTTGTTTTCTTTGCCAAACCATCATGTGCTGATAAAACTAAAATTAACCACTAAGTAACAGATCATTTATTTTGCTTAAACCTAATTTGCTGCTTATTGCTGCTTATTTTTTGTTTCTGTCGGACTAATAAGGTTTAACATCAAGTTACTGTGTATCAACACATAAACAACACTGAAGTGATATTACTGAATGGCCACACAAAATGTTAGAAATCTGAATTTACAGTTATTTTTTCATTGACTTACTATATTAACATAACTGATCTGAAATCACACAAAAAACATAAAATCCTTTGTTGTTTTTTACTGTAAAAAACACAGACATGTTTAGTAAATTATTTTCATAACTTGAAATGCAAATATAAATTTTAAATTTTGAAAACCTATGCACAAATTTTGTAAACAATAATGTTATATACAACTATTTATCTAAAAATGCAGCCAATGCACCTGGCAGTTTGATTTTTTGTATAACCATTTAAAAATACTGCTATAACGAAAATGAGAGAACAATCAGGTGTCACAATAAGATGACCCACAAATTATTTGTGCCAGTAAAAAAAATTGTTTGTCCGCCACAAGACAGAGGAGACACCGATAAACCCTGCAGGCCTGACAACGGGTGTATCACTCCACCTGGAGACAGTGTTTACATTACAATCTGCCTTTGTCACATTCATTAGTGCCCTCACTGACACACAAAACAAAACAGCGAATACACAGCACACTAACTATACACTCCACGCTAAACGTCACAAATCTCCCACATCTCAAAACTCGCTGTCGATATCGCTCTCTATCTTTGGTTCATGTTGTCATTTTTTTTATTGGTTAAAATCGTACATTTTTCCACCAGTAGGAAAGAGGTGGCTTTTTTTCCTTTCTTTACTGTTTTCGCGCTGTCCTTAGAAAATGCTTTTTAAAAAACAAAACAAAACAAAACAAAAAAACAAACACTTCTTCTGCACTAAACATATGTATTTTTTTTAATCATAACTCTAGATTTAGTGGCCTGCTATTAAAATTTAAAAACTGGTGTATACTTTGAAGTCCGAACTTTCAACACAAGCTTAAATAGAGACTCAGCGTGGCTGCAGCTTGTTGCTGTATCAGCTTAAATCAGTCAGGTGTGTCCTGGACCTCAGAGGGTTAATAAAACTCACCTTCATTCCATTTTCAAAGTGTGACAACCAACCACCTGTGTGAAATCTGAAATGCCCGTGGTGTTGATTCAAAATGTGCTCTGGCACAATCATAGGCATGGGTTGCTACTGTAAACAAGAAATAAATCCGGTTGGCATATGGGCTGAACCATTTGTTAATGGTGGAGGGGGGTTAACACTATGTAATATATTCAGTTTTATAATTTATATTTAGTGTTAATAATAGCTAGGTTCAAAGTGTTAATGCTGTCTTATTTTAATAAACAACTCTGTCATATGTAAAACTTGGGCTGTAATAGGGGCGGCAAAAAATCATTTTAGGGTGGCGCATGCCACCCCATGCCACCATTCTAGATTCGCCCCTGCCCCAGATCTGCGAGAAGATCCCCCAAGACACCAACTGTGTATCGTTAGGAGCCCTGACATCATCAGGTATGCACACATGCATGTGGGGGCCATACAAACTAACATCTTGAGTTACTGGACTACTGGTAATGGACTAGCCTGCTGCATCATTTTCCCCCCTTTGATTTGGTTGATAATTTTCATATCCGCCAAACAATGTGGCATCATTTCATTCCTAACACATTACTCAGTTGATATGAGTACAGATATCCAGCATGATTTTTCTTTCCCATTGAGATCTCAAGTGTTCATTTAATTCATTTGAGAAGCATATTTTACAAAATCCTGATCGTTTTTTTCTTGGTCTATGAAGAGCGTGTCCTCATTCTGTTTGCAACAAGCACAAAGATGTATGTGCCACCAAGCAATGGTCATTTCCACCATGTTTTCCCCCTGTATACACTGTATATTGGAAAACTGACATGTCAGTCTTAAAGCAGCAAACTTAAAAAGGTTCTCTCATTGTACTCGATTCTCATTCCAGTTAAAACTAATAGATAAAAAGTGTATTGGTGAGGCAATATGATGACTATACATGTTTCTAAAAAGCTGAGGTAGGGCCATGTCTCTCACTGAGTCGCATCAGCTCTATAAGCTTTTTGAAAATTGACAGTGAAAGGTTTTGCTCAACAGTTAAGTGCCTCATTTGTTGTATGTTTCATTTCATAATGCACCAAATATATTAGTTTTTCCTGCTTGGCACCCAGACTGCAGGGCTCTGATTATACATGCAGAATGTGGTTTGGCATTGTCTTACTGAATTAAGCAAGGTCTTCCCCTGGAAAAAGATCTCTGGAAAAAAGCATTTGTCCCTCCAAAACTTGTATATATCATTCGGCATTAATGGTGCAGTTACAGAGCAAGTTATTCATGTGCATTAATGCCCTCCACTTCATCATAGATGCAGCTTTTTAGACTGTGGGCTGCCTTTTAAACTTATGGACTGATAGCAAGCTGGATGGTCGTCTCTTGTGATTTCCTAAAAGATATTTTCACATTTTATTCATCATATCACCAAACAGTTATCTCCCTTGCGTAGCTGTGGCTTTCAGAAGTGTCTCTGAGCCCTTGAAATGGTTTCCTCTATAGAATTACATGTATTAATAGGCCATACACAACAGCCATTCAATAAAATTTAGAAAATGTATCATCTCCAAATTCTTTTCACTTTTTTGTTGAAAAAAATGCTTTATTTATTTATAGGATTATGCATCTTTCCTGGTCTTTAGCTTCCTATTTTTCAACTTGTCAGCTGAAACATGTTGCAGCTGACAAGTTTTTTTAAACACAGCATCCATGCTTTTAGGGTAAAATAGGCCTAGTAGGGAGGATTAGCCTAGTAAAACTAGAGATGGATGTTGAAGAAAAGCTGAAGAGAGATGGGGAAAAAGATAAACCAGAGTGAGCTTTACGAATTAGTGTGTGTGTTTTCCCCCCTTGGTGCCATTGGTGGCCCTGAAGGAATAAATTATTCAATAAAAAGTCAAATAATAATAATAATAATAATAAAAAACAAAGCTCAAAACAAGATCGGGCCACACGTGCGTCACGTAAGTCTTCATCTGACTGCTTCCCCCTCTTAATTATTGCCAGAAAGCCAGTTCACAGACCCACAACACAGAACATGTGTGTTTGTGTGTAACCACACCTCTGTGCAGCTGCTCTCTGGTGCACTGAAAACAAAATGTGCAATCAAGTCGCCGGGCGAGGAGGGATATAAAAAAGATTTATTAACACCTTTAAGTACCATCACCTTTAAAAAGATAGCACTCTCTCTCTCTGTTTCTTTGTTTGTTTTGAAGGTCATTATCACAACAAAGATTGTACATTTCACGTGACAGCTCATTTCCATATAAAAGTAAAAATCGCTTGTAGCTCCTACACCTCATTAAACTAAAAATATTCTTTGTATTTCTGTTGCAGTCTCTTGTTCACAATAAACAAGTTAATCATGTCTTTGGTGCAGCTCAGTAGTAATGATCTGACATAGTTTTGAGGGCAGGCTTGTAGGGAAGCTTGTCTCCCACGCTGTACTATATATTTCCATAACTGAACAACTTTTAATGACACATTTTAACTTAATCCCACACACAAACTAATTGTGCACATATGGCACAAAACAGAGGTAAAATACTCTATATTAGCAGTCTGCAGCCAAGTCATACATTCACTAAATCACTAAAGAAGCTCTAGTATTTAGTATTTAAAGGCGTCACCGGTAGGTGTCGTAGCAACATTTCTAATAGTTTAGTGTGACACTGTGGTCTACTTCACCACGTTTCAGCACTTGAGCAGCTGTGAGTAAGATCCACAGCCAGACAGCTGCGGAGCTAAAGACGTTTACATTAAACATTTTCTTGTTCTCAGTATTCCAGCTTTTACTGAGATGCAGTCAGGAGCTGGTGATGAGATGAAACTGATTTTGTCTCAGCCTCACTGTCAGTCACTCACTAGACTTGAACACAGGGGTTAAGCCTGTGAAGAAAGGTCCGCCTGACCAGCGATACTCCGAGAAGCTCCGGTCACTATGCTGACATCTCCAGCTGCGCTCTCAAGGTCTAAGCTGACTGACTTTTTTTTTCAGCTTTCTGGATCGCGCATGATTGACAGGGCGTAAGGACGTCCTTTAGAATAATAGTAGACAAAACAAAGCCTTAGAGGGAGGCCTTCCCTGACAGAGCTTCAGAGAAAAACGTGCTCCCTCTCTTCTTTCGTTCTTCGAAACAACCCGCACAGACGCATTCCTGTACGCGCGTAAAACCTTCTCACTTCACCCACGGAAAAACGGGCTTTCGTAGAAGAATGGGACCCACTAGACACTTGGAAGACTGGAAATTAGTTCTAGTCATATAGCCTATTTGATTCTTCTTCTAATTAATATTATTTAAATATGTCTTTAAAAATCTACCGCCGTGGGAAAAAAAATGCCAATTTTCCGTGACTTCAGTTCCATCTTACCCAAGAGCGCACAAAACAAAAAATATTCTACTCCACAAATTACATTTTATTTTCCTGCCAGTGTAAAAGATTCGTAAAGCCAACTCTAACATGACAGTAGTGTAGGCACACATCATGGTAGTCTTGTCGGTTTGATGTAGCTGGAATGGATGAAAAGTGAATTTTTGCCTAATCTTCGCGGTGTTTGTTTACCTCTGCACTGGTTAGCGTGTTTTACAAGAAGTTGGGAAATGATGTACACATTTTGTACAAGCGGGATCTGGAGATGGGATCGGCTGACGGCGGGGGGAGGAAAACTCCACCCAGCAGATAGGATCTTGGGCAGGCAGAGCGGAGGGGGAGTTTGCGCTGAAAGAGCTCGGGCTGGTCGGACGGGACGCTCGATATAAGTCCTGCAGAAAACTTCAGAGGGGGCAAAGTCCAGCCCGGGCGAGAAGAAGATAGGGTGGAACTTGCGAGCGCGCTGGGAACTAAACCACATGTGATTTTTTACAGAAATGCTCCAAAGATGGCGGTGGTAGTAGCGACTGGAGTTCCGATTGGCTCTGGAGTGCAAAAAAGTGGATTTGTAGAGGTTTTGGTGCGAGAGCAGTGGCACAAAGTTTTGGTCAACTTGAACGAGGAAGCGCTCACGTTAAGCTGTGAGAGCAACGTTAACGAGAGTGTCGATGACAATGTCAACTCTAACGGCGTTACCAACGGATCTTACCATGACAACAGTAATACCAACTCCAACAATGGCCCCCAAACTGTGCGCACCGCGTTCACGGACCTCCCGGACCGGGTACCCGAGGCGATCGCCAACAAAAAGCGGTGCGTCAAGGTGACCAAGCAGGAAGTCGGGGGACTCGGGATTAGCATCAAAGGAGGGAAGGAGAATAAGATGCCCATCCTCATAAGTAAAATATTCAAGGGGCTCGCAGCGGACCAGACCCAGTCTCTGTATGTGGGGGACGCGATCCTGTCCGTGAACGGTATGAACCTGCGGGACGCGACCCACGACGAGGCTGTGCAGGCGCTGAAACGAGCCGGGAAAGAGGTGACTCTGGAAGGTAAGGCATACTGGAGAGGAGGCATGTGAGAGGATAAAAGAAATAGAGGAACACCTGAAAGAGAGGTAGAGGTCGGGGAACCTCCCATTGATTGAGTAGATTACGGGTTGTTTTTTGGAAGCCTCTGTGAATGTTCGTGCAAGTACAGATTTTATTTAGTGAAGGAGTGAAAAGCGTACCCCGACGGTAAGAGCTGAGTGTAACATATCCCACAACAGTTTGTGTGTCAGTTTCTCAAATGTTGCGTAATATTTTTGGGATGCCCATAAACTCACATAAAGACGTGAGGAGATCAGTGCTCCTTCACTGAATGACACCTGTAATGTCGGAAGAACCTCTGGCTCCACATGGTTGCCTTTTTAGACTTGGGTTTTGGGTCGATCAGGTCCAATAGACACGTTTTTTATTTTCTACTTTCCAGTTAATTACAGTCACTTGTCACTCACTTATTGCAGCAATAGAATGTGAAGGAAAAAAGAAAAGAAAAGGGAAAAACACAGCTTCCACTTTGACCTCTGCTGTAGGATGTAATTTATTTTACATTAAAGAAGAGAGGTGCTGGTTGTTATACCCGGGAAAGTAAATATTATTCCAGCAGCTGATATTAATTCACCCTGTTTATATCAAATTAGATTGCAGTCATCCGAGTCTTGAACAACACTGGCATTTGGTGCTGTTTTATTACATAATTTGGAAACAGGTTACAGACTGATTGCTTTTTGCAGAAAAGAATAATTGAGATTAAGGAAATAGGTATTATGCAACTAGATGTGCCATGGGACAATCATGCAACATCAAACTCATATCTTTTCCCTTCCTCTGGCCTTTTTTGCTTCCTCAAATGTGCAGCCTGTTCATTTTTTTTACAGTTGCTTTCAGCTAAAAGATCAAGATTAGGCTGTGGGTAGCCACACTGAGAAAGGTGAAGACACACACACACACATGCACACACATTCCTTTATACAGGAAACTGTTGCACATAAGTGCCTACTTCTCAGTTCTTTAATTCCTGTCCCTAAGAGGACTCTTGGACCCAAGACAATAAGAACAAAGTGTCACTCTCTCACTCTCACTCTCTCTCTCTCTCCCTCTCTCTCTCCCTCTCTCCCATGCACACGTGCACACGACTCTCTCTCATCTCAGATACACAAACACGGTGATCACCCTCCTCATGGGGACATGCTGGTCCCAGCTGAAAATTGTATCACGATCTGAAAGAAGGGCAGAGGAGATTGGAGCAGAGGAAGGTGAAGAGAGAGAAAAATGAGGGGTATAAGAGCATTTAATGGGAGACTGAGTGGATGAGAGACTGAAACAGAAGGACAGTTAACAAGAGATTTAAAGAGGCTGAAATAAAGATTACTGTGAGGGTTAGTATTTTCACAGTAACTGCTATTTAAGAGAGATAATTTGCACGTGAGAAATTGGGTAACACATGAAGGTGTTGCACAACAAAATGGCATCAATTAGTCAAATGTAAAGTAAAATCGAATGAATAGTGATATGTCAAACCTAAATATCAGCACCATTTTATTTTATTCTTGAGTGGGAGCCACCTTGAAAAGATTTGAGAGAGGCAGACTGTATCGTATAAGAAAAGGGATCAAGAGGAAACATCTGATGTATCTTTTAGGAGATCGTACCTGTCCCGTGGGAATAGAGTGTGTTAGTGCATTTTGTCTGCAAATGTGCAAAAGATTTGTACGTGGATGTTTGTAATCTGTGTATCCTTTACTAAAGCACCGACAAGGCATCTTGGAAACTCATTAAGAAGGACAGATTTGGCTGAAAATAGGCAGCAGCTACTTCCCTCTGCTTCAAACAGCTGTGAGAGGGCAGCGGTTTGACCCACTGAGAACAATGGTTCAAGCCCTGATGTCAGAGAGCCTCCTGCTTTTGTTAAAGAAGTCCTCAGAGACTTTCGGTAGGCTCTGTTCTTTGCTCAGTATGCAGCCTGACAAACCAAATGGGAATCTCTATGAGGAGATCAGTAAAGGCTCTGCACCACAACATCCTAGCAACCGCAATCAGTAATGTTATGATGGTCCGTTGAAGGACCGATCAACAAATGGCGCCTTTAGAGACGATCATCGAAGTTTGTGCCACAGAATTTTAGATTTGGAGTGTCTGCCTTGTGCTGTGCAGTGCAACTGGATGTTTGCACTCAAGGTTGTTTGCAGACGAGGTCCGCTTAGAACACTGCTTAATCTGTCACCGTTATCGGTCATTTGACAAGGCCAAGGCCTATTATTTCTTGTTTGTGATCATGAGTACAACCAGTAGTCTCTCTTTGACAGCGCTCATTGGACTGACCAATACTCAGAACAGTGGTAAAGTCCAAGAAACTGAGTGAAGATCTAAGAATGAGAATTGTAGATTTACACAAATTAAGAACGTTTCTTGGAGACATTTAAAAACTTCAAGCAGTTTTATCTAAATACAAGTTTCAGATCTATCACCACACTTTGCCAAGCTCTGGAAGAAGACCCAAACTGTCAGCCTCAGATGAGACCCAGGAACCACCAAGTCTGCCATGAACTGTGAGCTGCTGGAACATCAGTTGCACTGTCCACAAGTGAAACAAATTTTACACAAATTTTACACTTTAAACTTGGAGTGTCTGCCTTGTGCTGTGCAGTGCAGCCGAATGTTTGCACTCAAGATTGTTTGCAAATGAGGTCCGCTTAGAACACTGTTTAATCGGTCACCTTTAAATAACCGCTTGCGGCAGGTCGCCATGATAAAGGCCAGAGTTTTGGTTTGTAGTGCGCTGTGTTCACAGAAGACATTTTGACATGTCACAGCAAGAAAAGCAAAGCATAAGAAAAATGATGCTAAATGTAATTATAGCTGCATGAGCATGAGACATACCAGGGCCCTGAAACGAAGGCGGCTACATGGAATTTACCATTCATTATTTTTATTGTTTACACCTTTACTTGTGCTACTGCAACACGTCAAAATGTCTTCTGCAAAAGAGCTAATGGACAGGTGTGCAGAGGTGAGAAAGAAGGCAGGTTTAGTGTTCACGAGCTTCTTTTTTTTGTTCACTTTAACAACACTGAGTGGAATACCGTGAATGCCTTTGAGGAAACACTGTTTACCCGTTTGAATGATTCATGTTGTACAGATAAAGACAGCAAACAGACACAGAGTCCTTCGACAGATTTGAACCAGTGGGGTGCTGGATGGCAAGTGTTTGTTTTTTTCGGTCTTGCGTTATTTATTTGTCTACCGTTGTAAATGTGCTTTCTAAATAAACCTCCCTTCACTTGACTCTTCCCCAACACACTTTTGCTTTTAGACGTGATCGGATGTCACATTTTATCAGACAGTTTGCTTGAAGTGCACTGAGCCCTTACATGACACTGAGGGATTCTCCTGTGCCCTCCGTCAGCAAACATAGGTCTTAATCTGCCTCCTCTCGTATTATCAGGGCTCTATAGAAAACCTCTGAAATACCCTGCGTGGCAACATCAGGGATGTGAACCCTTTTACCTCTCAGCGTTAACTACAATAAGAATTTTATGGTCCCTGTACTGTGTTTTTTGTTTTCTTTCTTTAATGTTTTTATGCAGGGATGATTGACACTTCAGTCCAATCATGTGGGTGTTAAAGTTGATTTATGCCTCAGCTTAAGATGCTTAAGATGAAAAGAGATGAGAAGAATTCTTTTGGAGAAAAACACATCAATTCACTCGTCTCTGTAAATATAACAGAATAGTTTAACCCTATAATAGATGGTAGGGGGAAAAAAAGATTATTTATTTTAAGACATATACGTATTAACTTAAGTATTCGTGTGATCAGTCATCAAGTGAAATTAAGGGTAAATATATTACTCCTGATGTCAGATTACAGCTAAGATGTAAATTGGGGTAATTATGTAACTAGGTTGGTGGTACGATACCTAGTTCCTCTGATCTATATATCAAAGTGCCCTATGGCAGGATACTTAACCCCAAATTGCCCCACAACGCATCCACTGGTGTTATTGTGTGCATGTGTGTGATAAAGAGCTGTGTGAATGTCTGTGGGAAGGGCTTAGTGTGGCTTGTAGTGTAAAAGTGTCTTAAGGGATCAGCAAGACTATAAAAGTGCCATTATAAATAACAGTCTAAACTGATTTTTCGCTGACCTCAGAGCAATTGGATGTTCTATTAACTTGACTATTTTAGAAGCTGCCAACACTCTCCTTGTTTAACATGTTTAAAAATGACTTAATAACAGTTAAACAATTCTCAGAAGCTTCCATCCACTCATCATGGGCATGAATGTATATTTACATATACTTAAATCTTTTAATTAGTGGTGCTGAAGGTCGTCTAACTTGACAAGGCTTATTAATTTCTTGTTTGTGAGTTGACTACAACCAGTAGTCTCTCTTTGACAGCTCTCATTGGACTGACCAATACTCAGAACAGTGCAAAAGTCCAAGAAACTGAGTGAAGATCTAAGAATGAGAATTGTAGGTTTACACAAATTTAGAAGGTTTCTTGGAGACATTTAAACATTTCAAGCAGTTGTATCTAAATACAAGTTTCAGATCTATCACCACTTTGCCAAGGTCTGGAAGAAGACCCAAACTGTCAGCCTCAGAGAGAGAAAACCCAGGAACCAACCAGCCTGCCATGAACTGTGAGCTGCTGGGACACCAGTTGCACTGTCCACAAGTGAAACAAATTTTACACTAATTTTACCCTATCACTATCACAACTCATATCCTCATGGAAAAATCAAAATCAGTATGTTTATGATCAGAGGAAACTAATATTGAGCTCTTTGGCCACAATGACAAGAGCTACGTTTGGATTTGTAAAGGTGAAGCTTTCATATCTAAGAATACTGTACAAGCTGTCATGCATGGTGTTGGTAGCATCATGCACTGTTTTTGCTGCTGTTACCGTACATTCGATATAGTGAAATAATGAATAATTTAAGGTGAAATTCTTCAGCTTCACCTTAAATTAGCGCTAGATGGTTGAAACTTGGACACAACTGTGTGTTCCAATAGACCAAAGATCCCAAACACACATCAAAACTGTTTTTTGGAAAGCATAAAGCAGGCCAACATTAAGCTTCTGGAATGGCCTTCCCACAGCACCGACCCCAACCCTATTGAACATTTCAGAACTGGCTTTAAAGCTTGGTCCATGCAAGGAAATTTCAATTTCATAAATTCAATATTGTGCACCAATTCCTGATTTTAAAGTCATTAAAGATATTTTATATAATCATCCACCCTGGAAAACTAGTTCAAAGTAATCATTAAAAGGCAAAAATTACATGTTCGTGATGAGTGTGTGTAAACTTCTGACCACAACTTTAATTACTAGAGGTGATAATTGTTCTGTTCACCCCTTAATTTTTATGCTCTGATTTGTGTGTGGGTTTTTGTTGTTGTTGTTGTTGTTGTTGTTGTTTTTTAGGCAAGGTCTTGATAGAATAAATATAAACTCCTTTATTCTGATGCATTTCCTGTTCACCCTTTAACTTAACAGCTTGTACCAGAATAGGATGCGGTGTTAATATTAATCAACACCTGACTAAACGCAGGTTTAAATAATGACATTAATGTTGATTCTGTTCTGTTAAGGTACAGAGCACCAATTAATGTGATCAGTTACACTGTGTTTAAAATCAAAAAGGCTCCTGTCAAAACTGTTATCATAAAATGGGGCTAATGACCATATCATGACATATTAAGGTATTTATTGATTTAATGTTTAAACAGAACCTCCATATTATCATAAAGCTTGCCTAACATATCAGTAGTGTCCCTGCAGCTACAGTGATTCCTCATTCCCTCTTTGTAGCATCATCCAGTGTCTGGCTTCACTTTATCCACCAGGCTGAGCATTTCAAGTAACTTTTACATCTTCTCTAACAAGTCTTATTACCAACTCTATTAGTAACAAAATGGGCTCGGTAGCAGTGCAGTGGGCAAAAACTCAGTCATTTATATGAAACTGGTCATCAGCATCGAGATTAATGTTTTTTTAAATTCACTCTTGCCTGTCACCTTGTTTGGAGAAGCATAAATTGTAGTCTGACAAGCACAAAAGCTTATTTATATCCTGCACTTGAGCAAATAATGCGTAGTATTTATTCAGAGTGCTTTGTTTGTATCCAGAAATGCAGTTCCTGAATAAAACGGATCAGTGAATTTTTGTCAGATCAAAACAAGTCCTATGCAAATAAGTGCAGATCTTAATTTAGAAACTGGCTGCCCCGGTGTTTGATTCACACATTTCACTTCTGTTTTTCCCCTGAATCATGTGCTGACTTATTTTGCAACCAGTGGCACACTGGTTGCAAAATAAGTCAGACTGCATAGAAGTCCGCAGTGCATATGCTCAAATCCAGCATTCATGAATATTTTGTTAGTAATCTGTTTGTACTCTGTGAACAAAGTATCTCTTTGTGAGTAAAACAAACAGTAAAGCAGGGTATGCTTGAGGCTATGGCTACTTTGTGATTAATATGCCACTACCATAGAGGTACGCAGTGTCCTCTGGTACTCCCCTTGATCTGTTCCTTCCTTTTGTTCATCTTTTAAATACAGTCTGTGGAGAAAACTTCATTTTTTTTGGCTGATTGTTTGAAAAGGAGAACCTCAAAAGGGATTTTATACACATGGTACTTGCACGCTGTGTTAAATGAATGCAGCACAAGCAAAAAGTGTTTGTTTTCTTAAGTTGAGGACCAACTGTTCACCCTACAAAAACATTATTATCTAAAGAAATGCAGATATTGGGTTACATAAGGGCACCATAAAGACACTCCTATTTAACAAGTTTAATTGGTAGTTGTGTTTAATTAATAGTATATTCACTGACGGAACTATTGCACACAGCTGAGTGCATGCAAACAAATATTGGCAACCTTTCCAGTGGAAGCAGAGCATGTTAAGAATAAAAAGTCAGAAAACAATAGAACACCTGCCACACTTCAGCCACGGGAAATGAGGCGGTGTCCTGTAAGCTCTCCTGTTGAGCCTTTAACAAGCCAAACCTGTCATCACCTGACATCTGGAAGAGTGTGTGTGTGTGCGTGCTGCTGTCAGCAGTGTCATGCAGCGTGCGTGCGTGTATCTGAATGAGCATCTGCCTGCTTGTGTGCATTCGTGCGTGCCATCAATTTAAATCATCAGCGTTGTTGTCTAGACGAGTGAGAGTCGATATATGGCTGAGTGTGTGTGGAAAGAGAGAGCGCGAGTCAGCGTGTCTACCAGCTGACTGTTTATGTCATTAGAGAAAATATCATCTCCTTCAATACAGCTTGTGGAGGCTGACTCAGAGCGGATGACTGTGATGATAATAACAGCAACTGTGGCGTTGTACTCGTGGTTGTGCGGCGGTGAAGATAATAGATTGAATCATTCATTCCTCTCCTGTGTGAGTGTTTTATAGAGACAAAACAAAAGCAGCGACCCGGCGCTGACGCTCATCTGTTTTTCCGGCTGGCTTTGTTTGGAAAAAACACAAAAACTTCTTTTTTTTCTCCAGGTGTAATCATTGTGTTTATGTGCATTATGTTTATTTTAGCCTAGTTTCCTTGTGATTGTCAGGACAAAACAGATTTTTTTTTTAATTATTATTATAGTGGAGAAGAAGCACATCAATTTAGTCCTTACATTAGGATTTTTAAAGGAGTGACCAAAAATGACACACGTTAGAGTCTCTTAGTCATGCAGCACCGCAGACTTCTGTTGAACGTATGAGGCAGTAGGCTTTTGTCAAACCCACCATCTGTTCAGTCTGTGGTTTTGGTTTTTAGTAGGTCTAATTGTTTGTGTTGCCATTTGTGGAAACAGGGGAAAATGTAGAATACAGCTCTAATTTAAAGACTTCTGGTAATGAAAATATTTGTCATACGTTTCACTTTAGTGAGTAATGGAAAGTTAATTTACTGGCAAACAATATTTGTCGATTTTTAGATAGAGGCTCTCTTTAAAGTTGTTGTATTGTTTATGTGAATATTAAAACAGTTTAAGGGGAAATCCTGCACTTTGACCACTGCTATGTGGTGACGGGGGGCAACTCAAACATTTGGCTCCTGAGCTTCATGCAGCTCTCTGGTGGTTCAAAAAAATTGTATGAACAGTAATATGATACAAATTAACGGTTGTTTATTGTATTATTTTAATTTTTATTAAATATTGCTTCAAGTTATTCTTAACTGGTAGTAATGAAACTACCTGAAATAGTTTGGACATGCGTAGAAGAGAGAGAGAGAGCATATATCGCACAATGGAGGAAAAGAGGAAGACAACAGAGAAGATTCATGGATGCAGTGAAGGACATGATGATGAAGAAGAAGAAGAAGAAGAAGAAGATTCTTTAGGTTTAGGGTTGTAAAAATGTGTATCCTATACATGCGTCTAGCCTGTGTGACTATTTTTGAGTCCCCCTACCTATGGATTCCAAATCCCCCCAAAAATAAATGCTGCAGAGAAAAACCTTCAGTTTAACAGCCTGTGAACAAACTTGTTTGAACTTTGCTTTCACTCCCAACACTGTCGGTGTGTTGGTGTGCACTGGCTGGAGTTTGTTCAAAATTAAATTGAATTTTTAAGCTACTGGGATCTTATTGGGACTGTATTTTATTCATTGTCAATCTAAACTCCTTTAAATTTGACTAAATTACACCAAAACAGATGGGACTCATACTTGCCTGCATTGCTTTATATCTACTGTGTTTTAAAGGGAGACATGTTAACATTTTTTATAGATTTATTTGGTTAAAGTGTCTCAAAAATTGCTCTTCTGATAGTAAAGGTTGTCGACTCCTGCCTTAGATGAACAAGTATCTGTAAATCAGTAAAGAGTTGTTGGGTAGTCACCTTTGCCCTGTGATGAAAATTTTTTATCCTGTCTCTGATGGACCCCCCCCCAATCCAGTTTAAATGTATTTATGTTTTTACTAGTGTCTTCAAAATCATTGTCTACCACTGTGAAAACGGGAACTGAGGAAATGTGTGTTGGAGAAAGCGTGTGTCGCTGTTGTAAGACATAGTCTACATATAAGTCGTTTGCACTGTTTCCCCTTCAGAGCTGGAAAGTGAGGCCTTAATCACACTGAGTCGTCGTCATCGTCTTCTTCTTCTTCCAAACGTCATGGCACAAAATGTGTCATCTGGAAGAACATCTTTCAGCCTCAGCTGATTCACTGTCTCTGTGTGTGGAGGTGATTCCTGAGCCAAGACCAAACTGAAAGCACAGTTCTTGGTCATGCTGAATGGTTAGTTAACATTACCACACAAGTCGTCAGGGTTTCACAAGATATTATGTGCTTCATTGTTTGCGCTGTTGAAGGGAGGTAGTTGTGGATTAATTATCTTTTATAGGCTTTTGTCAATGGAGTCCTTTCAGTACTCTCTACAGAACTCCCAGTAATACGTTTAAACCTCTTAAAAAGCCAAAGTATTTTGTCTAAACACAGCAGTAATGTGGTATTTGAAAAGGGAAAGCATGCATGAAATTACAGCAGTATACCAGTAACCTGGCACTATTTTGAAGCTGTTATTTTTATTAGTTTTGATGCTTCAAGCACTCTGGAAGTTAAACTGTGACTATATTGCTCTTGTTTACTACAGCTTCCATCATCTCAATGTTATAGACACGGTCAGCCTAGAATTGCTAACCAGTTTTCCTTTATACAATAACAAGCTGAATACTCACTGCAGAACTACATGGAGAGCTGCATGCATGAATTTAAGCTGAAAGAGTTTGCAAAGATCACACTTTCAGTGCAAAACTTGTAACCCCACAGTCCCCTTGGCCTCAAAGTGACTGTATTCTGGAGCCTCCTGCTCACACCTTCATCCTCTAAAGCTTTGTTTTTTTAAAACTTGCTAGCTGTCATAATTCAGGGGAAGTGCTTTATAGGTAAATTCAAATGTTTGATAAAAATATCTGCTAAATGGGTGTAGGTTTGTTATCTTTAACATACAGGTTAATGTTTAATGTAATTTCAATGCAAGTTTCTTGTGTCCTGAACACACACTGTGGTGTCCACATCCTCTGCATTTGCATCTGCTCATTTGCATTTTTTTTTTTTTTTTTGCAAATAAGTCTTCGAGCGCTCCTTTTATGCTCCTTTCTCTTTCTTATTTCTTTCATACTCTCTACTGTGCATCACTCAGACTCAGCACGACAACTAAATCATTAAGTTCCGTATTTCATATAGAAGTACTCTTTAATCTTTTTAAAATGTGACATTTTAGCAAATGCCTTTCAGGTGTAAACATGATCTTTTATATAAATATGCTCTTCAGAAAGTTGATTGTTTTTTTGAAATAGAAAAGCGTTGAACTTTGTGTCAGTTCATGGTCAGTGAGTAAGCATACCTATGCACATTTCACATTTCTTTAACCTCCTGTTAGTTGCTGCTCATTCTTCGGTTAAGGTAGTATTGGAATCTTTGAGATATTGGCCAACATCTTACAAAAAGGTGCCTCGAGGGTGGATTTGTAAGGGCCTTTTGTGCTGCTGTAGTATCCAGATACGAGAGGAAAAGGCCTAATTCTACAGTCAGAGGAGCGTCTCTTTTTTTCTTTTCTACCTCTTTAGTCTGGTTTGGCCTCTTTCCAGCTTTTACCAGTCTACTTTCACTTCCGCAGCTTTAATGAGACTGTTTTTTTTCTCCTTTGGTGCACTTTCTCACAAAACAAAAAGTACATTTGAAGCATATAGTAGTAAATGCAATGACTTCAAACCCCATTAAGTACTGTTAAAGACCATTAAATTTAAAAAAAAAGACACAATGAGACAGCTACAGTAATTACACTTAATGTTATAGACCAGAAAGTGTGTGTTTGTCAAGAGGGTTGGGACGGACTGAAGAGTGTGTGTTTGTCGTTGTGTATTCATTGTGATACAACAAGGTCTAACAGTCAATAAGAAATTGAGTGCATCAGCTGTAAAAATGTGTAAGTAATGGATCGGGTACAGTTTCTATTAAGTGAAGAGCGTTTGAATATCATCAAAAGAAGTCAGTGACTTCACTGGTGGGTCGAACAGCTGGTTTGATGCATTGAGGCATCTGCATCAATGACTGCTGTAGCTGCAAAATATCTCGGAGGATGGAAATCATACCACTACTACTACTAATAAAAAAAGATTTATCTGCACATGGGTGAGCAAGGATGAGCTGGAAAGTGGAAAATAAAATCAAATAGATAGGGAAGTGTAGCCTCGTTTGAATCTCTTTAGTTTGACTTATGTAACAGCAAACCGGCTCATAGACTCCTCTCAAATAATGGCTCCAGTAGTATGAGCCCTATCCTTTTCAAGCTCTTCTCCAGCTATTGAGGTTATTGCGCAAGGCTGGGGCTGTAATGGGATAGAAACACGACCCAAGGGAATGCACACAGATGTACACACTTACAGTGTAATGACTGCACGGACTGTACCCCTTTTTATTTTCCCCTCCACTGGAAACACTTAGAGCTCTATTTCTAGGAATGGGGATTCTTTGTAAATGTTAACTGCAAGCAAATCATCAACTAAACATTATGTTTTTATAGTAGATGGGTGGCATGTCTTTTTTTTTTTTTCTGCTCAGAGAGTGGACTGTAAATTTGTAACCAGGGTATCAGCTGTTTGGGTAGATAATAATAAAAGTTTTGTGTATGGTGTGAAATTAACGGGTAGGTTGTTAGGATTGTGCTACATGTTTGTGTCTGAAAATCAGCGGATGGATTCATCTTGCTTCATGCTATCTTTACAGTCACGTTCTATACCAGCGTCAGAAACTGACACAGAGCAAAAGCCGCCTAGCTGATCAACCGCAGGCCTTGTGGTTTCTGTGTGGTGTACATGCTTTCACAGTTATTTTTTAAGGAGGTATGATTTAGGCACAGTGCTATGGGTAGGCCCATTAGAAAGGTGTGATTATATATGTGTTTAGTTTTGTTTTTTTAGCCTGAGCCCAAATACCAAGTCTAAACTTTCAAACTGACCTTTAAAGGAATGCAGAGGGAGCAAAATGCATCCTCACAGTGCAGGAATGGCTCTACTAAGATGCTCAGAAAAATTTCAGCAAAACGCCACAAGTCACGAATTTGATGTTCTGCTGCAGCTTTGTGATGTTTGCAACACAAAGTACGAGGCAGTCGGTCTCTGTTGTGCTGCTGTCTAATCACAAAAGTCAGTCTCAGTCTTTCAGACTTTTACTTCTTCCCTTTTGTATTAATATCCTTCGAGTTAACACAGTTAACACAAAGCAGAAGTGGTTGTCCTTATTTGACTGCGCTGGCTTTGATCTGTTCGGTCCTTTGTACTTTTTATAAACCATTTCAACAAAAGTATCAACCTTTTTTTTTTTTTTTTTCCAAGCTGTTTTAATCCGACTGTGTGGGTTATTCTACTGTACAATTAGATCACATCGTATCTGTACGTCCATTGAGGACACTCTTACATCACCCCTGTCTTTTCCTCTGTGTTATGTGCCTCTGTGTTATGAGCCTATCATCCCTAATTTACAGGTTGGCGGTTAGGCTTGTTATACCATCCCGTAGTGCTCAATAGTGCTTCTACCAAGAATAGTTCACATGCTGGATTACAAATGCCACCAGCCATATGCCAATTATATGCGGCTGTACTGCGAGATATGCCAATTAGACATCCAGGCCATAATAAGGATTTAGAGTGTTCAGGACATAGAAAGCAATCTGAGCACCCACTTTATCTCCGACTCCCTATTTCTGTCTTTCACTGTAACATGTGTCCAGCCTTCTTTTCTCCATGTGGAATTTAAAATGAGTATGAGTATGACTCGTACAAGTAAAGCTGTGTGTTTTCCTGCACTCGGCGTTTCTCAGATAGTCCAGCAGCATCGGCCGTGGGTCGTGAAGTGACTGAGTGGTGCCAGAGCTGCCAGCAGCAGCAGAGACGATGGGGCAAATCAATACGTTTCAACAAATTACTGAGAGCTGAAGAGGCACTTGATTTTGTTGACAAAAACCACCGCAGTTAAATGGCATGTTGACATTTGCTGTTATCAAGTGGCAGCGCAGAGGGCCACTTAATTATTACAGGAACATGTATCACTGTTTTTTCACTGAGCTTCCTGCTGTCTGTGGAGCAAAATGTGTATCGCTTTATCAGACCACTCTGTGGACAATAGTCATCTGTAGAGATGACATTATTCAGTGGACACTGAATATTTTAGTGAGAGAGCATCTGAAGTGGCCTTCTATCATGCACTCCAGAGCACATGTGCTGAGTAACCGATTTGATTCTCCTGACTTTAACGGGTGAACAAGAACATATTGGACAGATGATTGTAAAACTACACACAGGAAATATATGGTGAGGGTGTGATGCAGCAGGTCTGAGGCTGTAATCGATCTATTTAACCACCACTGCATGATGCGGACATGAAACAGACTTGTGGTCCTAAGTTATATTACTATAAGAGGCAAGTTTCTGTAATCTGTACACCCTCCTGGGTCTCTGACAAGCATCATTAACGCACAGATATGTTGCTGAAAATTACTTTTCTGCTGCCGCCCCGTGAAAGTCTGTGCTTAACAAACACTTCAGTGGTATTATAAGTAAAACAGTTTCAATTTTGGCTGTGCATGTGAACATTTGTGGTATCCCCACTTCCTTCCTCTGCGTTATGACAGATACAGACTACCTTCAAAACAACACGGTTTGTTAATTGTTGCTGAAGCACATATGGATTTTACATTATGAGTATCTGCAAGGCTGTAAGGTCAAACGTGCTGGGATTTTAATTGGCCTTTGTATTAAATGAGGTTACAACCCTGCCAGCAAAAGAACAGCCTCATTGTTATACATGTGGCCTTGAATTTCATTAAAATGCATTCTTTTTTCGTTTTAATATTTATTTTTGTAAAAGTATATATATTTATACGAATTAAGGATTTTATAAATCATTTATACTGTGTAGAGTGTGCAAAGACAAATAAGCGTCACTATAGCATATAAATATGAACCATTTTATCTACAGAAAATTATGAAGATGACAAAAAATGACAAGAAATCATTTAAAATCTCAACATGTGGCTCATTTATTATTGTTATCATTGCTTTGTGTGTACTCAAATTGTATTTCTTCTATTCCTCTCCAGTCAAGTACATGCGTGAGGCCACACCATATGTCAAAAAGGGCTCTCCCGTGTCAGAGATCGGCTGGGAGACGCCTCCTCCCGAGTCCCCCCGTCTCAGCAGCCCTCACATCACCTCCTCACCTGAAACTCCAAGTCCTACGATTCAGCACTCCTTGTCTCTGAACGGTGACAGGAGGTGCATACCACTGAAGATGTGTTATGCAACCCGAGCCATGACCACACCAGACCCTGAGAACAGGTAGTGAAGACACACACACACACACACACACACACACACACACACACACACACACACACACACACACACACACACACACACACACACACACACACACACTCTGGATGGACTGGTCGAGCAGATTCTCTGGACATGCTTTTTTGGGCTTTTTTAAATGCTTGTTTAATGACTTCAGGTTCATACATTAACCAGACACATAGTTCCACCTTGGGCTGAGTAATATGATCTTGAATCAAAACTGTGATTAATTTAACATGTTACGTATATTTTGTATTGCCGGGCCTGCAGCGCTTTTTCAAATTCTTAATTCTGTATTTAGTGGTGAATGAAACAAAACTCCATCATGGACACAATGTATCTTTTTTTTCTTGCACCCTTAGTTTACCAGGTTTGTCTTGAAAAGATGCTCATATTATATTTGTGGTTCGCTGGAACAATTTTTTTTGTGCAGTTTTTTCTGCTTGTTGTCATCTTTATTGCAACACAGATATGTTGGGTATAAGTCTGTCATGTGAGTGTAGTCAGAAATGGCTTTCAGGCTTTGTTACTAGAAAATGTTTCTCCTCCCAAAGTTACACTACAAGAGGTCTAGGCTCTTGGGGGATTCCCGTGATGTATTGAGTGTTTCTTTAGTCATCTTTTCCACTCACTATGTGTTTATACACCTCTCTGCATTTAATCATTAGTTATTATTAATCTCTGGTTCTCTTCCACTGCATGTCTTTTGTCCACCCCATCCGGTCGCGGCAGGTGGCCGCCCCTCCCCGAGCCTGGTTCTGCTTGAGGCTTCTTCCTGTTAAAAGGGAGTTTTTCCTTCCCACTGTTGCCAAAGCACTTGCTCAAAGGGAGTCATATGATTGTTGGGATTTTCTGTTTACTTTGTATTATTGTAGGGATTTCACCTTACAATATAAAGCGCCTTGAGGCAACTGTTGTTGTGATTTGGCGCTATATAAATAAAATTGAATTAAACAGAAACAAACAAAAGATGATTGATTACTTTAGTTAATTAAAGGTTAACTAGTTTTCTACTCCTGCATGTCACAGTGAGTGAACAGAAACGTCTGCAGCCTTCTTCAGCTATCCTGTGGGGATTACTCAGTAGTGTATTTTTTTTAAGTCCATTTTCAGTTTTCCTTAAAGACAAACCTTTGAAGTATTGCCTAGCTAATTCTCAGTCAGTAGGGGGTGGTCTGATAGGGGCTGTCATCAAGCTAATTGGTTGGTAATTTGACAATAGCCCACTCAAACAGCATGGGGGAAGATAAGAGTGATTTACTCTCCTTTTCTAAACACTTTTGTTATCAGTTTGTGTGCTTTATGCCCTAGCTGTCTTCCTCTATGCCTCACTTTCTGTGTTGCTTCCCTACTTGTTATACTTTCTTTGTCATTTCTCTCTCTCATGTCTGTTTTTCATACTTGTTTGTGTTTTTGTCTGCGTGGTTTCCTCTACCTTTCTTTTCTATCATCATCTCTCTTTGTATTCTGCCATCTGAATCAATTTTCTGTCTCTTTTGTCCTCCCATCATTGTCACTGTCTTGATATTTTTCTTTTTGCCCTCAAAACAATTGTCAGTGTTTTCCTATCATTCTGTGGCTCCATCTAGTCCTGCCTCTCTCTCCATATGTATGATTCTGGCAGAAAGTGGAAGCTCACACTTGAAAGCTTGAGATGATGAAGGAAACATCAAAGCCCAGTCGCAACCGTCTTTATGGAAACGCTACAACAACACTTTAACATTATAAATCTACTAAATAATCAGTCAGTAAAAACAAACAAAACTAATAAAAATAGAATAAAAAGTAAAAACACCATCTGTGGACATAATGTGGTTCTCTGTCAGCTGGAAACATGATGTACTTTTTAAACTTTTGCATAATCAGCTTTTCGTGGAAGCTGTGTTTAGATTGTTCAGCTTAGATTTGGTTTCGTTTGACTTTTTCTCAGTTTGAAGTGTTAGTTTTTCATTGCACTTGCAGCTGCAGGTGTTTGAGTTGTTGAGGCATTTCGTACCACATTAAGCATAAAGGCAACACGCAAGGCTGCTTGATACTAACCTTCATTATGATTAGCATTGTTTTTATAAGTGTCAAAGAAAATAACTTCATTTCAAAAATATTCATGTTTGTTTTTTGTCTGCTTCCTGCAAACTACAAAGAAAATTAGTTGCTTCCTCTAAATTCCTACAGGATGTTGTACAGTTTACAATATGCTGCTTTTAGCTTAGCCATGTTATTTCCTTGTCACGCTGAAAGAACAGTAGTGGACGATTATAGCCCAAAATCATATTTTTCAAAGAAATTTACAGTTTGACAATGTAGGAAAACAAATGATGATAATTTTTTTTAATCATTGATTGCAGCTTGCAGACAGGACTAGACTGGACTAGTGGAGACAAAGGGTATAAATAAAGGGTATTGTTACTTTCAAATAAATTGCTGTCACTGATGAATCAATATATAATTTAATTTATGAATCCACTGGCACAAGGTGTCAGCATAAGCCAAATACTTAACCTTTCAAGTCTTCTTAGAATTCTTCTGCTTTTTAACCAGTTGCTTAAGTTCTCTTTACCACTATGTAATCACATCAGTAATTTCCATCCACTGTTTGCTCTTCCTGTAATATGGGCTGTAACTTGCGAGTGCTAGTTATAGCCATGCTTGGTGGAATCATTTGTTTAGGGTTGTGTTACACATTACCATCTGTTAGCATCTCCTCCTCACATGCCTTTGTACCCTAGCTGCACTCAACAGCATGTTTTTGCCTGAAGTGGTAGAACAAATTGGTTGTTTCCACCTTTAGAAGGAACTGTTTTCTTGCATATTTTGCAAAGTACTGTGCTTTTTTTTTTTTTTTTTTTTTTTTTTTTTTTTTTTTTTAGGTCTGACATCTTTTAGGCAAACCACTTAATTTATTAAGGTAGCTCCTAAATTGTTATTGGAGTCTACAATGCTGTTCTTGCTCTCAAGCATGCTTGTGTTGTTGTGCTAGGAAATGTAAATGCAAGACATCAATATGTCATTGATTTCACAATATTACAATTTTATATGACATAAACATTTATGCTGATATAAGCAGGGATGGTATGATATGACACAGCCTTAGTGTGTATTTACCAAGATACTAAAATAAAGCAGGATCACTTAAGATTCTTATTTATATCAGTGGCTGTTGATAAGCATAATGTTAGTTGGGGCAGTCTGCAAAGACATACTCAGCTTGTTATTCCGGTATGTAAGCTAAAGAAAGAATTACATTCAGAGTCGTGTAGTTATTCTGCAGTCGTGCCAGCTTGCTACTGCTAATTAGCATGGTTGTTAGCTGGGCTGAAGTTAGCTTAACTTAGTTCCTGTTGGTGTTAGTCTCCAATGCTCACATGGTATGTACGCTGCCTGCAGGGTACTAATTTCACATCTTCTTGTGCAGCGTTTTTGCTTTGTGTTTGGTTATGATTACCAAACTGAAGCAAGCGAAGCAGAAATCTTCTGTTTGCCACTGTCTTCAAGGGTGCGGTTTCTCTTTGCATGACAAGGATCAGCAAAAAACATTCCACATCTACCTGCAGCTTGTCCACGTTAGTAGAGGATTTTGTCACTCGGTCTGGGATTCAATCCTGAAAAGACAGGTGACATTTGTAGAGAAAGTGCTGTCCTGTCACATGGCACGACCCTTCCCTCTCTGAGTGTAGGGTCCCAGTTATTTGCGTCTCTGTACATCTAATTGGCAAATCTCAAATATGAAAGGCTGTAAAGTTGATTTAGCTTGGCTACTGCTGCTGCATCTGCAAGCCACTTTGGAACCAACATTGACCCCAGCTCATCCTTCTCATGCTCTGTGCAATCTAGTCAGTGTTGTATCAATGTGGATTCCTTCTCTCTTCTGTGCTAGGAGTCAGGAGTCCTTTTTTGCTTCCCACATATCCTTGTAAAAGGACAGGAAGGAGGTCCAGGGACTCACAGACATAAACTGCCACTGGAAATAATTATCTTCTTTTGACTAAAGTAGGCCTGACTGAAGGACTCTAATAGTACAAAAAAGTTGCAGTTAATTAGCATGGACCTGGACCTGGGGTATGTGCTCAGTGGTATTCTGCTATATCCACATGGGACGATCATCTAGTCTCCTCATTATATAAGTGTTGTACACAACAACAACACAATTTGTGGTTAAACTTCATTAATTTGAAGTTTATTATTACACAAAAAAAAAACCACGACAGACTTGAACTTTGCTGACTTTATTTGTGAGTAGCTGGGATCAATATCTCATCTAGTGACATAGGCAGCTTAAGCTTTACACAGATAACACTGTGTTTTGTGGTTTGATAAAGCTTGAGGGCAGATTCATAGACACAGATAAAGTCCTTAGCAAAATTTATTAAAAAAAACAGGTTAGTGAAGGTAGAGTTCTTTCCTTTCTTGACTTCCAGCCTTACCTTGCCAGTAGATGTTTGGTAAATGTTTAAACAGGACACCCAAGTTGAAATGCAGGTTGTCGTTTTTTAGGCCGTAAAATTTTGATGAGGTGTTCATATTTGTCCCGAAAGTTAGATGTTTCTCAGAGTTTGGCTGTTCCAATATAATAAACAGAAGTTAAAGATTGCAGAGTGAGATTCAATTCAATTCAATTTTATTTATATAGCGCCATATCACAACAGAAGTCGCCTCAAGGCGCTTTATATTGTGAAGCACTTTGATCAAAACTGTTCTTTTTAAATGTGCTATATAAATAAATTTTGATTTGATATTGTACAGTAGATCGCACAATAATACATACAGAGAAAAACCCAACAATCATATGACCCCCTATGAGCAAGCACTTTGGCGACAGTGGGAAGGAAAAACTCCCTTTTAACAGGAAGAAACCTCCGGCAGAACCAGGCTCAGGGAGGGGCGGGGCCATCTGCTGCGACCGGTTGGGTGAAAGAAGGAAAACAGGATAAAGACATGCTGTGGAAGAGAGACAGAGGTTAATAACAGATATGATTCGATGCAGAGAGGTCTATTAACACATAGTGAGTGATAAAGGTGACTGGAAAGGAAAAACTCAATGCATCATGGGAATCCCCGGCAGCCTACGTCTATTGCAGCATAACAAAGGGAGGATTCAGGGTCACCTGGTCCAGCCCTAACTATATGCTTTAGCAAAAAGGAAAGTTTTAAGCCTAATCTTGAAAGTAGAGATAGTGTCTGTCTCCCAAATCCAAACTGGAAGCTGGTTCCACAGAAGAGGGGCCTGAAAACTGAAGGCTCTGCCTCCCATTCTACTTTTAAATACTCTAGGAACAGCAAGTAGGCCTGCAGAGCGAGAGCGAAGTGCTCTAATAGGGTGATATGGTACTACAAGGTCATTAAGATAAGATGGGGCCTGATTATTTAAGACCTTGTATGTGAGGAGCAGGATTTTGAATTCAATTCTGGATTTAACAGGAAGCCAATGAAGGGAAGCCAAAACAGGAGAAATCTGCTCTCTCTTTCTAGTCCCTGTCAGTACTCTTGCTGCAGATTAAACTCTGTTATTCATTTTAAGGATTCGGGGGTGATAAAATGGCTTTATATTAAGTGATAGATAAGCCTGTTTTATCTTCTTTTACTTTACTCAGTGCAATGTTCATCTATCTGAGGTTTTTCTCTTCATTTCAGCAGGTGCTGTTTAAACTGTGTTTAAGCCTAAGAGGAGATTCACAAGATTGGCGTTTGAGGAAAGATGGGACAGTGATGAGCAGGAGTGATAATTCAGAAGGAGTGAGTTAATAAAGAAGGGGACTACATGACAGGAGAAGGAGAGAAAGTAATGATGTTTACTTTTGGGGGAAGACAGGTTAATAGTAATAATAATACAGATAATAGACAGATAGCTAAAATTCTCAAGTCGGGGTTTCACAACTAGGCTTCAAAAATCACTGAACGACGTCTCGGTGTCTGCATCCATACAGTCTATATTTGGATCACATCTGCATGATGGAAGAGACCTTGAATACATATTTGCTAAATCTATTGATAATCCCACGAGGACAACTACCCTTTGATCAAATGGGAGATTTAACTTCTTTCATGCAGGAGCAGACTTATGTAACGCCATGCATTCAGAGCAGTAACCTTTTCAGCTCAGCTCAGTTTTATTTCTATAGAGCCAATTTACATGAAAACATCTTAAGATGCTAAGTAACTTTAAAAAAAAAGAAGCAAAGTTAAAGACAAAATTGTAGCGAAAACCCAACGATCCACTTGTGCTGTTTGTGTGTGAGATGGGTTTCGTTACTAGTCCTCCCTATGTTCCCCATTCCTGCGTCATGCAATCAAGGGACAGAAAACTTAGGTTGTCAAAGTTGTTGCCAAAGCAAATAGCACACCAAAAAACTTGCAAACAAAATGCACTTCTAGCCCCGGAGTTCAGCCCTTATAGCTCCTCTCCTCTCCTCCAGGATGCCCTTAATCAACTTGCCTTTTTACAGGCACCGATTCTATTTTTAGGTCAGATTAACACCTGGAGCTTATCTGCTGTAGATGGTCTCTCCTACGTTTTGATAGAAGAGCAAATTAATCATATCCACTGGGGATTTTTCCAGGTTCTCCGTCTGTGTAATAAAAGAAAGCTGCAAAGAAAGCATTTTTGTCATGTTGAAAACCACCCTTAGTGTGGAGTTGTAGTGCCACAGCTAATTTTTTCTCTGTATTTTCTGTCTTATTTTAAAGGTTTTTTATTTAATGAGTATTACAAAAATGTACACAAGCAGACACTGTTCCTACTGGAGCTTTGTGTACCTTATTTGTGCATTTTCAGTCCTTGAAAATCACGTGATAAACATTGTAGACTGTGCATTCTTCAAAAACGGCCCAAACACAATATGAAGTACACGCTGTACAGTTGCTACCATGTCGCTTCTTTTAAATCTTTGAGTCAAGAATATTTAATAGTTTTCTGTGTCCACTGTTCTTATTATTTCCTTCCTCTAAAGTGGTCAGGTTATTTATCTATAGCTTACTGGTTTACGTCGTGGAGCTGAATACTTGCTTTGCTGCCCTATAAAGCAACAGTGCACCACTTTATGCACTGTAGGCAGACACATGTGCCTTTTTAAAATTCATATTCACTGAGCACACAATCAAAGAGCCATTCAGAGAGATTGAAAGGCATGTGTTTGTTTTTTTAACCAAGGCCAGAAAGACTCACATATCATGTAAGCAGATTAGATATGGAAATTTGGAGAGAGACGGCGCTGGTCTCCCACAGAGAATGCAATGCATGTTGAATAAACAAAAATTTCCATGCCATTTATTTCATTGTTCTGACCGAGTTGCTGTGATAAGCAAATAAGAAAGGGGGCATATGTTAAAGCGGAAACCTGAAAGGTAATATTTGAGTCCTAAAACTATAAGTCCAGAATAAATTGGAGTTTTGTGGTAAGGCTAACAAATATATTTTCAAGATTCTTTACTCTCAAGGTTTTAGCACTCGCTTCAGGACGATAACAGAGAAGTTCAACCTATTTAACTTTTCTTATCTTCCCCTGTAGACAAGTAGAGCTACACTCTCCTGATGTCAGGCACACTGTGGTGCTGCGTTGCCCAGACCAACCATCTGCCCTGTCGTGGTTCTCCGCCATGCACTCTGTCACATCAGCACTGGCACAGGTCTGTCTTCTACATGAAATATTATACCAGTGTCTCTCAGCACTCGATATTTCAGTAGATATAAGTGAGCCTCTGGAAATGTCTTTGAATGTTAAGTTATGCATATTGAACTGTTTACCTTAAAAATGATCCACCTTACCACAGCGGGTGCTGCAAGAGGTTATCCAAAACACAGCCAGGACAGGAGTTGCTGGCAGCAAAGAGATACGACACCTGGGATGGCTTGCAGGCAAGGTAGGAGTGCATTACTCACACTGTGGGGATATAAATTTGTCCACACTGTAAGGGTGGGACAGCAAATTTATATATCAGTTGTTAATCGGCTCTTGATATATTATTTCAATGTATTTTATGATGGTTAATATATCTGGAATCTGAGTTAATGTCCTTATGAGATAAATCATTTGTTTTTTTGTGTGTAAAGTTGTAAAGGGTATTTTTTAAATTGAGTTAGATGGTAGAAATCCTTCAAAAAAAGTCACGTAAAAGCAGCATGAAAAGCCATCTGTCACAGAGAAGGGGGAAATGTGATAGTCAGGTGTAAATGTCAAGAATGCGGCTGCACTCATTTGTACACAGAAAATGTGACAAAAATAGTTTGCTTGATAAAGCAGTGGCAGTATTTACTTGTTGCATACTACTTACTACTAGAAAGATAAAGCAATGGGCCAATCTGCATGACAGAAAGGTGTAAATTAGTGAGGTGGTGGGCCTGGGGAAGGGGCCCAGATGGTGTATGAATATATGACAAAGTATTAATGTGGTGTGTGTTTGTAGTGTGTATACATATATGGAGACATCTGTGCAGAGATATCTGCACGCCCACGAACATCTGTATCTACCTAATTTAGTCCTCGTGAATTCCGACGGTATTTGAATCTTTAAATGCAGCACAATACTGTTACTTAGCAACATATTCTGATTATGTTAAAAATATGACCCTTGACCCTCTAAATCCCACGATACGATTGGATGAGGCGGAACTTCAAAGAGCAGCTTAGGATTCCGTGGCTGTGCTGCAGATAAGCTCTCATAATGAGAATAGTTATGGAGCATTGTAAAATGAAATACCAGACTCGGTGTGTGCGTGCTCTGAGTGAGGGGTTTGTAGAGATGAGTGGCTGAGGGGGCACCGCTAAGCATATGCTTAAAAAAAACCTGCAACTGCACACCAGCCACATTTATTTTGGGTGCACAATAGTGAATCTAGACATTTCCTGTGACAGAACAGAACAGCCTTGTGAACAGCTATTACAGATTGCAACTACACACACGCTCGCACACACACACACCAGCCTTCTCTGTTACTGCCAGTGATCAGCCTCATCAGCACTCTCATTTAAAAACACGAAGACAATCTTAGTATTTGCAAAAACCACAAGAGGGAATAGGTTCTAATTGTGCAGAATTGACGTGATCAAATTTATATTGCACAGGTTTACAGGATTAACTGCCTAGTTAATCTACTAGAATTATAATACAATTTTACTAATTGATCATTTAATTCTGAATTCATCTATCAGGTTTTTTTTCATCAAGTAATACTGCTAAATTTATGTCACAATGCCTGGCATACAAAGATATTGACTATATGGGCCAATAGCTGGAGGTTTTGTCGTGTGGATAATCCTCCTGATTAGTGCAGCTCTTTAAAAGACTAATTTTTATATATTTATATGTCAGACCCTTAAAGAAAAGCTGTCATAGTCTCGTTGTTTGTGCTGCAGACAGAGAGTGAGAAGCAGTGTTGGAAGCCGGTGCTGGTGGTGGTGACAGAAAAGGACCTGCTGCTATATGACTGCTTACCACGAGGCCAGGAGGCCTGGCAGAGCCCTACACACACTTACCCACTTTTAGCAACACGGTAGGACCCTCATAAACTTGCACATGCATTAATATTGGGCCTTAAACATCAATGTGTTTTATGATGACTAACACTATGGTGTTGCTTTTTTCATTTAAAAATTATTTTATTAAAAGTACTGCTAAGCTTGAGTGTATATTGAATTTCTTCTCTTTGCTAAAAGACTTTGTATGTGTTTATTTAGTCTGGTCCACTCAGGCCCTGACCGGGGGTCGCCGCACTCCGGCACAGAGCTGTTCTTTGCCACTCGGACTGGCACACGACTTGGCATTGAGACTCACCTGTTCCGGACTGAGACCACCAAGGACCTGTCCCTGTGGACCAGACACATTGTGAATGGATGTCACGCATCAGCTGAGATGATTAAAGAAGTCTCTACGAGTGAGTCCCGCTACACAGCACAGAAACATTAAGATTAAGTGATATAATGCATAAAAAACATAGGAACATGCATATTGATACACTTGGATAGAAACAGGAATGCATGTAGAGAGCTATGGCTGGAGCAGGTTGAGTTGTGCGGGTCACTGTGCTGGATTCTGTGATGCTTTCTCACGTGTGTTCAGGCATGCTGCAGCAAATCATAACCAGACAGATTTAAGAGGCTGCACCAGCAAGTACAGCCTGAGGTCTGGCAAGCGTAAATCTGGTACAAAGAGCATAATATATACAGACTCCTACATCCACTAAAACATTAGGATACCTTTGGGTTTGTGATATAATTTGACAGCCGTATGGAGGATGTGGACAAAGTACTTGCTTTTTATAGAAAGGAATACTTTTCTACTGTGTGTGTGTGTGTGTGTGTGTGTGTGTTATTTAGCAGTGAGCACTGGTCGTCCCGGGAATTTCAGCAGAATACCGCCCCTCCCTCTTGGTGGCCTCCCTCTCTCAAAGCACAAAATGCCCTGGGAACTCCACTTCTCCCTTGGGTGCCCCTTCTCACGTCCCAAACTAACTTTCTCTTCAGATTCTAGCCAATCACAAAACAGACTTTATTCCGAATCGAGCGGTGACCATCACCGTCATTGTGTCCTCGTTGTCAGTGTAGTTTCTGGAGCATTTATCTCCAATCTCTTGTTAAAACTTTCCTAAAACTGCGTCTTCCCCCATGTCACGCTGTGATTAGCGTAGCACGACTTTATTCACGTCTGTGAAACTTAATTTAAAACCTCTAAGCTGCATTGTAAAAGTATGACTTTGTTTGTCGCTGCAGTTAGCTGTGAAATGTGAACGTAATCAGCACATTTTCTTTAATCTCGTGACTAAACGCTGTCTAGACTGACGCGCGTTGCTCAACATAAATGATCTGTTGCTCTAAATGCAGCAATGAAAGAAACCATCAAAATCAAAGGCCACAGCCACGATACAGCCACACAGGTAATTTCTTTTACTTGTCTACTGGATGATCAAAAGACTTCATAGGGGTGTGTCGGTGCATAGTCCTATATTGCTCGGCATAGCTTTGCCCACCTCCAATCTGAGCAGAGGTTGATTCTACCAAGATGAGTAAAAACACATGTGCGGTCATGCAGGGCCTTTAGAGTCTGCTGTAACTATTTTTGGCCACTCAGGGGTAGCTGAAAAAAAAATCTGTGAAAACAGCACCAACATATTATCGTCATTCAAGTTAATATGACCAACTTGTACACCCAGCAGACTGAGAAACATTCAAATTCATCTGGAGTCGTGCTTCTTTTCATTCTCTTTTCAGGCATCTGTCTCTTAATAATCCTCAGGAAACCAGAGAGCTGCTTTGACTCTTGCTAAGTCTCCCTGCTGTTTGCTGCTTGACTTTTTTTTTGACAGCTGCTTTATTTGCTAAAACATCTGCATGCACAACATCTGTAAAGACTGTTTAAATGCATATAGTAGTGCTAGCAGTAAGCAAAACTCAGTTGGGTTTAAAAAACCCATCGATACATTTTCTTCTGCTTATCCAATTCGGGGTTGAGAGCGTTACATTCCAGCTGTCACAGGCTGAGAGGCGGGTTCAACCTAGGACAGGTAGCCAGTCTGTATTACACTACACAGCCACAATATTACACTTCATGAGACTCAGCCATTCTAGGGCTAAAGCAAAGAGACTGATAACCACTCACCACTCACCATTTTGCATGTTCATCCTGTGTCTGCGTGGGTTTTCTCTGGGTTACCCACACAGTCCAAAGACATGCAGCTGACTGGTGGGGTTAAAAACCAAGCAACAAAAAGTGGTTTTGAAAATGTTTTTTCTGATGTTTCCTGATTAGTAGAGGTAGGTGATGCACAATTTGTGAGCATTTTAAATCCCAGTCCCAGTCCCAGTCTCTGCTATGCTTGAACTTGGACCTCGGGACGACCAGGACCTGCTGAGCAGACTGTGGCAGTGATGTGCGTATGTGTAAAGTAAAGGGGTGCCAACCCTTTTAATACTGGTCTGCATCCCTTCCATGATCATTTAGCATATTAAAATGTTAAAGTTTTCTCCTTAGCACTAAGCAGAGAGGAACCGCTTAGGGTGTTAGTTTTGCAGGTCTTTTAAATTTATGAAGCAACCTGATGGAGAACAACAGATTAGATGCAAGTGATTCAGAATCAGAGTCAGAATCAGAATCGTGTTGATTGGCCAAGTATATGTGCAGACACATACAAGGAATTTGGTTCCGGTAGATGGTGGCTCTCAAGCACAGCAATGTAAATCTCACACACACACACACACACACACACACACACACACACACACACACACACACACACACTAAAGTTCTAAAATTCTTTAATCTGATGAATATAACAACAATCCAGCCAAGAGTTGTTGAGATTTTACTCACAGCTCATGTTTTTAAAACTCATGTTGATTGTAGAGGTCAGGTCAGGAGGCGCCATCTTTTGGGAACGGCAATAAATATACAAATTTTTTCCTTTGCAGACCATTTAACATTTGTGTGTGGAGGGGTATGTATCACTCTAGGCCAACTAACAGATCGCCGTCTACAGAACCATGCTATTGCCGCTGCTACAAATGTTTATTGTAATAGATTTCTTTGATTATTTTTTTTTAAAATACTTTAATAGTCATTTAGGTAATAAGTTGGTGACACGGGCAGAAAAGGAGCATGAATTTTTGTGGGGTTTTGAATCTCCATTGCTCCCTATACCTAACCTTTTTTCTAGAATGGACTGATGCACCAGTCCTCAGTGCGTTTGCTCATGTGTCAGCGGTTGCCACTTGAGGATTCATTATACTGACCTTGTCGGCTTTTCGTCTGTGTTATATTCTAAATCATCCTTATAGTTTATTCACTGTCAGATCCTATAATAAAGATTTGCTCTGAAGATGGATTAACTTTCAATCACTCATCGGGCAGAAGGCCGTTCTTGAGGGCCTTTAAAGGCGTATTTGAAATCAAATTTCGTGAGCTCTCGGCCTGCTGTCATTCCCTTTATTATTATTATCCAAGGTGACTTAAACCTTCTCGAGGTTATTCTGGTATTTTAAGCAATTAGCGGAAGAAGTCACTGCCACGATGTTCAGTGGTGCATATCATGGCATAATATATGAATAGTTTAAACCTTACTCATGTCTACCGTAAATCCTCTCTCCCTGCCTTCCGACATCTCCATGCTTTTCACCAGTGTTAATCAAAATCAATAACTGAAAGCTCTCCGCCTTCCCTCCTGTAACGCATGCTAATTTGCATGTGATGTGTGATTTGCCTAATGCCGTTTTACGTGGGTCTTGTGGCGAGACCGCTTTCTCAACTGTGTTTTCCAAAGTCAAGCAAACTTTACTCTCAGCTTCAAACCGTTAGCTGTTTAAAGTCAGCAATCCCCACGTCCTCCTTCTCAAGCTTCTCTTTAATGTTGTCGTTGAAGTGACAGCTGCAGAACCTGCCGAATTGTCTTGGAGGTCGATACTGTCTCCCTAATGAACAGGTAAACCTCTTAATGACTTAGAGGACTTTAAAAAGCAATTTTACCTCAGGGGCTGTGGAAAATTAACCTATTAACCTGCTGTGACACTTGAAGATCGGCGCAGTGGGTTGCAGTTTCAAAATATGAGGTACTCTGCCTCCTCCTAATGAGTTACAAGTTACAAGACAAATAGTACTGAACGCAACTTTTTGTCCCCTAATAACCTTTTAGAGTTTCCACTTGTTGATGTTTGTAACACACTTAGTGTCTCCCTCCTTTTTTTTCTCTGACCCTCTCTTTCCCTGATTCATTTGGCTCCTCTCTGGCTCCCAGTGTTATCACTTTCTGCCCCTCCTTCTGTCTCTTCCACTCACCATCAGGCAGAAAGAAGGGCTTTTGTTGTTGCCTGAAAAGCCTCTTTCTCCCTCTGTGTGTGTATTCTTGTGGGAACTTTCTCCACAGAACAATGTTCTCAGGTAGAAGACTTTCAGGTCTAATATTCTCTCCTGAACACAACAAAGACCGCCACTCTTTGTTTCATTTGCAGCTCCATTTATACCATTAGGAACACGCTGTTCCCGTCACATTGTTTATACATCGTTAGAAAAATATTACACTTTATGAGACTCATTTTTCATTGTGAACTTGATGTCTTTGGGGGTTAAAACAGGATATTATCCTCTGTTTGAGTGTATGTGTGTGGCTCAGCTTCTATTTGAATCAGACTGCTCTCCATATCAACATTACTTCCTGAAGCGTAGTCTTCACACAAGTTTGAGTATCACAGGCAATAAGTAGGAAAGAGATTAATTTATTGCTTTATTTACTTGGATGTAATTTGAGTCTCTTTTGTGGTACATTTAACAAAATTAACATAAAGTTGCATATATTTCAATTTGTTATAAATCCAAATAAAGATCAGAAAAAAGTGGAAAAAAGACCTTTAAAAAAATTCAAAAACACTGCTACATACTTTGTATTTGTCACCATGTTGTTCACATTGCTCTCCAACTTTTATGTCAGTGTTTTTTGGTTTTGTTTGTCAAGAGTTCAAAGAAGTTCAAACTGAGGTGCTCGCCTCAGGAAACTGTACTGTTCGTAGTGTGAGGTGTACAGTAAGATTGGAGTGTTTGAAGGGGTTTCAAAGATTACAGGTGTCAGCAAGTTTCCGCCTGTTTAACTAAAAAAAAAAAAAAAAAGCAGATACTTGAGCATTAATATTAAGCCAGCAACACTGATAATGCTGTACACCTGCATGAATGTCATTGGCTGTAACAGCACTCAGCTAATGTAAATCTGACTTAGTTTTGTGTCTTAACTAAAGCTGTGCTCCGTTTATCACTTTTATGCTCTCCCTATAACTTGACCCAAACCTGCAGTTTTTAATCTGTGTGCACCTGCAGTTTGTGCTCCTACCTTTGCTTTGTAACGAGTATGATGAAGTGCTAATTGAGCACACTCGTGTAGCATTTTGTTCCACGCTTGTTTTACAGCTGACAGCTCCCGCTAATTGGCATCTTTGCAGCAGTGTTTGTAATCTAGAATAAGACATTCCAGAGTGAAATTAAAGTTTCTTTTTTGCCTTTCTGCTGACCCACACTGAAATATGCTTCAAAAGAGCGAAATCAAAATGAATGTAGAATACATTTGTGTGTTTAATTACATTCTTGTGCACTGCAAATTATCTGTTACCCTGTACGGGGGAAATAAAACTCACTGGAAGTCAAGACACATTTGCTAACCGTCCTCTCTTAGTTGTTTTTTTTAGATAAACTGAAACATGGTAGTCTGATTAGGAACGTTTAACTGCCAACATAGTTAATTAGACATTATCTGTCTCTTTCAGTTTAACGACAAGCTAACAACTACTAAACCCTAAAGAGCAACAATGTGGTTTACTGGAGGTCGTTATTCACCAGGAGGGATGTATGTTTTGGGTTATTTTTGTGTTAAAAGACAAACAGAAGACACAGACTTAGTTTAGCTGCTGACTACTTGAGGTTTTCTTTCAAAATCTTCACATACCTTTCTTTCTTAAAGATTTCTTCCACCTTGACAAGATTCCTGAGATCCAGACGCACAGAAGCAACAAAATACTCAGACCACCGTGTTTCACTGTGGAGACGGTGTTCTTTAGCTCGTACACCTCTTTTTTTCTCCAAACATAAGCAGTATCTCTTTGGCCAAACTAGACTCTAGTTTGGTGTCATCTAACCAAAGCATGCGCTTCCAGTATCCATAATCTTCTCCAGGTTATCCTTTGCATACTATAATATGGCTAAAAGTTGTCTGTTCTGCAGAAGTGGAGTTTTTCTTGCTCTGCAGGCTTGCCGTTCATTCCTCTGCAGGATTTTTCTTCTTTGAGGCAATTCCAGACTCAGCTAAGTCATTCACTCATGTCTTGGCAGTTGTTCTGGGGTCTTCAGACACATCTCTCACTAGTTTTCTTTTCAGTTTTTGAGATCTTTGATTCTTGCCTCTACCAGGCTTGTTCTGCTCTGTGTGGCTCTCTTTGTTGATGATACTTCTCACTCCACTTCTTGACACTAGGAAATGTTGTGATATCTCTGTATATCTATCTCCTGCTTTGTGAGCATCAACAGTTCATTTTCTCAAGTCTACCTCTACAAAGTTAAAGCTACACCAATGGTTTGTGCTATGGTTACATTGACACTGATCATTTTTGTTATTTTCTGAAATTATTCTCTTATTGTGTGCAAATAGAATAGAATTTATACTTTGTAAAGAAAACTAGTGTGTTTAGAAATGCTGAAAATCACCTGCACTGCTAAAAGTGTTTTTAAACAGTGCCTCGTGTGTGTGTGTGTGTGTGTGTGTGTGTGTGTGTGTGTGTGTGTGTCTACATACAAACATCCATCCTTGTACACACATCTTGGTCAAACAATAGAAAGCTAACATCTCTCTTCTCTCTTACCGTCTCTTTGTCAAACAAACACTCTGCTTGGGAGATCAGATATCGTCAGGAGAGCACAGTTTGTGCTGCAAATGAAGTTTTCAGCTTGCGGCCTTCACGTCTGCCGCAGGGAGTGAAGGTATTCTGCTGTCAAGGAGTGAAAAATAAGGCTAAATGCACCTAGATCACACAGTGTGGGGACAAGGCGAAGCAGGAGGAGCTGATAAAGATAGTACACTCAGCTTTCAGCTAAGACACCCGCTGTGACGAGAGGAGGAAGAGCAGGAGAAAAGTGATGAGAAATGTTGTAAAATAGAGAAATTACACTCCCTGCTTTCAGCCAAATGAGAAGGAGAGTGTGTCACTGAAATGCTGCTACTTCATTTAGTAAGTAAACAGATACGAGATACAAGAGATACGGTGGTTTGGGTTTTTTTTATAACGTGCCAGGACTGACAACCAGCCCTCGAACGGCACTAATAAACCATATTACTGGTATGAATATGCAAAAGCTCTTTTAGATCAGCCATCCCGGTTCACTCAGGGGAAGTGTACCTCTCTTGTATGTAGTATAGCTAATGTTCCAGTCTCTTGTTGGACTCTGGGTTCCACAGGCACAGTTGTTATAGACTGTGAACAAAACACAGCTTTTGTCAGAGTGCACCACTTTGTAAGGATTTTAAGGTTTTTAAGGGTTTTAAAAATCTTTTTACACATAACAAAGCAAACATTTTCCCTTGTATGTTAAGGCTAGCTATTCAACTCTTGTACTCTGCAGGTATCTTTTAGACCTCACTCTTCCACCTCCTCGTGAGCACCTTGTTAACAATCAAAAATCTTTGTCTTCCAGGTTGTCTGTACCGGGGTCAGGAGTGTCGGCTGGCGATCCACTATGAGAGGGGCTTCTCTGTGCTGGCTGACCCAAAAGCAGAAGATGGGGAGGACTTTGAGGAGAGAGTAGCTCGCACTACTAGCAAGCCCCAAGTTCTCCTCTCCTACCCCTTTGAAAAACTAAAGATGTCCTCAGATGACGGAGTACGCATGCTGTTCCTCGACTTTGGGGGGAAGGAGGGGGAAATTGTGAGTGGGTTTTTTTTTTGTTTGTTTGTTTTTTTCTTTGGTTCATTTTTTGTGTTTGTAACTTCACATTTAGACACACAAACTGTAACAAAATATGTTCATGCATAAGAATGAGTTTCTTCTAAGCGGTGAACTCTGATAGTGGGTGATTGTATTTTTTGTGCTGTTTTTCAGCTACACCATAGTTTAATAGAAAGACATCATAACGGCACTTCTATAAAGTCTTGTTCTTTGAGTCAGCACAATCTAATAAAAACAATGAGTTTCAGTTTCTAAGGCTGTGAAAGTCAAACGTGCAGCAGCCACAAACTGTCGCCGAAAGGAGGAGTTACTTCAGCAGCCCAGATGTTTCTGCAGATGTTTCCCAGGCCTGTTCAAAATCAACTTTAAACAAACTGACACATAATTTCTTACATTTTCCTGACTATAAACCATACCTGTTAAATTTCTAACCATGATTCAGAAGTGGTGTTTATTTTGGTCAAGGTTTTTAAAAACCTTGTTTTATTGACAGGTGGTTAAGGCACGGGCCAAAATGCTGACTCGGATGTTCCCGAGGAAGTTGCCGTGGATTCCGTGAATCCAAGGGTTCAGTTACAGCTTGATTTTCCAGTAATTCACATTTTAAAAGACACTATGTCCTAAAAAGTGTTTAAGTGGTATAATTATGTCAGCGTTTAGAAATACTGGTGAGTAAAAAGCATCAAGCTTACATTGGTGTGGTCACACACACCTCACAGTAAACAGAATAGGTTCATTCCCACCCTCGGGGGCTTTCGCAAGGCCTTTTGGGAATTAAGGAACGCGAGCTGCACTAGAAGCAAGCGCAACAGGAAGAAGGAATGCGGTACAGCAGAAAGTAAATTACAGCACTTAATCAAAAAATCTGAAATGAAATAAACTTTGCACGCACACTTAGGTCTTTGAAGGTAAGAGCTGAGTTTTCCTTAAAAATAGCCTGTCACTTACTGTAAGAGTTTTAATCTGTTTTACACCACCCAGCAGTTCACTGATTAGATGTCCAGGTGGCTCATGTTTCAGAGGCCAACCTCGAGTAATTCAGGACCAGAAAACAGCCGAGTGTAAACCCAAACCAATGTGTGCATCAGTGTGGTTTAGGTTGGATTTTATGTGAATATTAATGTGCCTATCGAGTACCTTTCCCCAGCCCTTAAAAAGTGTTTACCCAGAGCAACAACATTGCTTTTACATCACTCATAAAGCCATGTCATTTACTGTACGCTGAAAGAGAGAGTGATGGTGAAATAATATAGACTCCCCAGGCTTATGGGATTTAGAAATTGGAAACGGAGGCGTTTATGTCAACGCCTCGATCTGCTGTGACAGTCCACATACAGCTCTGTGTAGAACTTCTGTCGGATACACTAGCGTTTGACTGCTCCGTTTATGCTGATGGCAAATAAGCAAAGACTTTGGCGCTTTGAATCAAAACCCACTGCTGGCTACCTTAGCAGAAACAGCTTTAGTGTCTATAGTGTTTCTGAAATCCCAGCACAGCTATAGGCTTTATAAGAGGAATCCCAAGGCATTTGTGGATGTGGCTGATGGCTCATTAGCTCATCGTTTGAAAAAGGAGATAGCTCGGAGTCTTTTATTTCCACACACTATGTACTGTACTGTGAACTTAGCAGGATCTAAACTTGTCTAATTTTGTTACAGATACACATACAGAAAGTGTGTAATATCAAGCCAAGCTTTATGGTCCAATCACAGTGTAGCTACATGTAGATCTGCTCTGGCTTCACTTGTTTCTGCAGTGTTACAGTTAACCACCTAAACAGTAGTTTTAGTGTGAATTTATAGGTTAAATCTCCCCACTGACCTCAGGAACAGGATATGAGTCATGGTACCGGTGAAATCACCCACTGTTGATTCAGGCTATGAGAGAGCTTTGTTCATAGTGATGTGGTGTTTGCGTGCATACTTGTGTGTGCTTGGCACCAGCTAGGGCCGTCTAATACTTGCCACATGGAGAACCATTTGTGTGCAGTTAGTTAGAGTATATTTTTTTGGTTTTACATGCAGATTCATTTTCTGTTCAGCTTTTTTTTTTTTTTAATATACATAGATCATTGTTTCTCCTTTGTATCCCAGCTGTGTTTTTTAATTTTTAATCCTATTGTTTTTCTTTTCCTTATAAAGCAATTGGACCTCCACTCGTGTCCAAAGCCGATCGTCTTCATCCTCCACTCTTTCCTCTCTGCTAAGATCTCCCGCCTGGGTCTGGTAGCTTGACGGCATCTCCACAAACGGACATCTAAACTTCTTTCAAAGCAGAACTCCACCTTGTCTGTCCGCCTATCTGCAGCCTGCATGCAGTAAAATCACCTCAAACTCCTTCAGTCGGAAACCCGAGCTGAGCGAATGTAGCCTCAATCTGGGAATCAAACTCTGTATGGAGTCTCCAACTCTATGTTTAAGAAAAAAAAATTAAGAAAGAGATCAAAGTGAAAATGTGCTCTTAACAGACTTTCTGTCAGGGCTACATGGACTGAAATGTTGATTGAAGAAACACGGAGGAAAGTTCAGACTGGCCTAGATACAGAAGGATGACATAAGGACATGTGGAAAGGAGAATATCGGGCATTGCTGTCACGTCCGGATTTGGAAGGATTGTCCACGTGTAGCAGGCCTGGGATGAATTCACTTTCCATTCAATCAAAATACCAGGCAAACTGCCTTCCATTTACCAATTAAATAATTTATTTACCATTAGCTCTGAAAGGACATTCTGAATTTCACTTGTCATTTTTCTTCCACAAACACTTTCCACACTGTGGAAAAACTTTGCGCATTTGTCTTTATTAGCGTCCCCTGAGATGTCTCGCTAGCAGCGTCGGCATTCATCATCGGAGCTCGTCGCCACAGTCCGCGGCTCGGATTCCCACAGTGTGACAGCTCATTCTGATTCAAAATGTCACTGTATTCTTTTAACACACTGCACACAATAAGCGTCTGGTGGCTGACAGCGATCTGACAGTTAAATTAGCGTTACATGCATGGAGTTTTACGTTCAGGGCGTAGGGATGCGTTTGATGAAATTATCCCTGATAGATCTACAGCTAAATAAGATATGTAGAGTATTTTGGAAAATCTATTTTGAGCAGATAATTTAAAGCAGCAGTTTAATCTTTTAGGTAAATATGCTCGTTGATGCTCTTGCTGAGAGATGACTGCTATAAGCACTTGCGACCACTTTATTAGGAACTACTAATGCATTTAAATCCAAAAGCTCTGCCAGAACTGAGACCTCTTATGAAGTCGCATTTTCAGTTTCTCTACCTTTTTGAGCCCTTCACGTGTGCCCGTGGGTTGGTACCTTTCAGTACAGTGCTGTCCAACGCACACCCGATGACCTCGCTCAGAAATATAAACTAAAAGTCAGAATGTGGAAACAGCATGACAAATTAAACCCCAAAGATAATGTTTAATGCATGAATTTGCACCACTAACCACAGGTTTCTTACCAATAACTAAATGTTTACTTTCTTCTGCCATCCTCTTCTTTATGTTAATAACTCAGTAAGTAGGATACCATTATTTGAGCCGTTTTCTTGGATTCAAGTGAGTCGTTTTTGCGTTATTTTCCTGAGTAGTATTCCAGCACAGCATGAACAGCTAGCCTGGCTCTGTCTTCCTTGTTTAATCTTTACTCTGCTAGTAAGTTGATGTTGTTATCTTTGGACAGAGTGAGGCTAACTTGGTCCAAAAATAAAGAATTTGCCTGAAAACAGTTAATCTTAAACTTACATAATAAAGTTTATTTGTAACCTCAACATCTGAGGGAAAAATATTTTTCCACAAAATGCCATTGGAGAAAATGTTACCAGTTGCTAAATGGACCTTATGGTAAAAGTGATTTAGTCTGAAAAGACTGCAGCTAAGAACTCGACTGACATGCAAACTCTGTAAAACAATAACTTGATGCTTTCACACAATAAACACATGATATGTGTTAATAAGTCAGCTCTAGAACCTTTGGACAGACCCAGTGTAGGTGCTTCCTCTTTTTACGCTAAGCTGTGGTCTGTGACCTTATGTTTAAATGACTGAGTGAGCCTTCTCATTTAAATCTTTTTAACAAACTGAGTCATACCTCTCATCATTTCAAACGATCTGACTAAGAGCATCCAGTCCGATCAGACGTGATGATGCTGCTTTGCTCCTTTCGTCTTAATTCCAGGGCCGACAATTTCCCAACACACCTCTTTCTTACAAACTGCAACCCGATCAGGAAAATACCTGCCATGTATAATTCTAGTGACTCTCAGTATTCGTATTGAAACTTAAAGTTTGCCCCAAACTTCCCATCACGTATTATTTGTCAAAAAAAGAAAAAACAAGTTGGCTATCATGGTCTTCAATCCTGCTTTAGTCCTGCAGCCGCCACGCAGCTCATTATTCTTTTAGATGTCATGCAGCAGATCAACTGTATGCCGCTCTGTCTCTGACAGGCTGGCTGCCGGCTCTTTTCTCGTGCCTTTAAACATCTGAAGAAAGTAAATATTTGAATTATAAAAGAAGTGAATCAGAGATCACAGGGTGAGCATGAAATAGTGTGACTTCTATGATGGCTGTTAAAAGTGTGGTATTTTTGTGTTTGCATTCCTTATATTATAAACACACTGAAATATTTCCAGTGGTCATTTACACACACACACACATACACACTGTGATTGTAATCCTACTACACTGTAGAAGAAATCTCTGTTGTACTGATAGTAAAAGAGACACTGTAACACCTCGATAATCCAGCACTTACTGATAATGCCAAACGGCGAGATGCTCTTTGACTAAAGGATGCTTTGATATGTAGAATACTCCGATGCCTTCGGCAGCTACTGTACTGTCACTCACCATGAAAAGCTTAGTTTTTAATTCAAACTGTGCACATAAATCATGTATTTAACAACAGCGACATGATGAGTTTGTTTTCATTGTCTTCCTTTGTGATTTACTCGTTGCTCATTAACGCTGAGGACCAATCAACACTACTGCCATGTTAAAATGTAAATTAAATCTGTTGATAATATTGGCTTTCAGTTCATTTTTATTTATGATGTTATGATGGAGCCACTCGAATTGTCTCTTCCTTCAGCTTCGGGCTCAAGCTGAGCACAACCTGTAAATATTTTCTCTGCAGTGCAGCGAAAACCAAGTTTGACTTTAGCAGAGAGTTGGGATGAATAGCAGCGTGCTAAATTACAGTGTATTAGTGGCAGTGTTGGTCAAGTTACTTGAAAAAAGTAATCAGTTACTAATTACTGATTACTTCCCCCAAAAAGTAATCCCGTTACTTTACTGATTACTTATTTTCAAAAGTAATCAATTACTTAGTTACTTAGTTACTTAGTTACTTTTTAAAAACACGATTTACAACCTGAATAGGTGATAAAGCGATAGATCTTTCAGCCCAATTCTACTTTTTCTGCATAATTCATCATACAAAATGTAATCAAATGGAAAAGTCTCTTTTTAAAACTTGTTTTATTAGTTTTAATCTTTTAACTTTATGCATCAAGCAAAAATTAAATTATATGCAACATTCTCTGACTGGAAGAAATTTGTTTAACATTTAAACCTATTTTCTGCACATTCCAGCACATAAAATAAAATATTTTTTTGTGTTTACACTCACTCTTTCAAATAGATGCAAGTAAAACACAGCAGAAAATAAATAAAATCAAAGACTAGCGGTCCTGTTGCTCTATTTTCACCTGTAAAGCAGGACTGGGGTAGGCGGAGGAGGTTTACCCTGGTGCAGGTGTGCTGCAGCGGTCAGTGGAAGAATCCGCGAGTTTCTCTGTGAATTTCACATTACGTCGTAGTACACTCGGTGCTTGCTTGGAAGTTTAGGGGTTTTTTCGCTGTAAAAAGAAGTTTTCTTCCCACGCACAACGGACACTAATGTTTTTGTCACTTTTTATGGAATCAAACTCAAAATAAGGTCAGTACTTCCACGCTTTAAACGCTGCATGCTACACTCTGTCCCGCACTCGATATATTGTCACGAACGTCGCACTCGCTTACGTCACTGTCATGAGACGTTCTCGCAAAAAATCACGGTTTTAGTAACGCAGTAACGCAGCGTTCCTACGTGAAAGTAACGGTAATCTAATTACCGTTTTTGCAATAGTAATCCCTTACATTATTCGTTACTTGAAAAAAGTAATCAGATTACAGTAACGCGTTACAAGTAACGCGTTACTGCCCATCTCTGATTAGTGGCAGATCAGCTTTACTTAGAAAGTGTTTTATTGGCTATTTCAGCAGATAGGATTCATGGAGCAGTTGAGTTGTGTGTTGCACTTAATACGGCCATAACTCTTGACACTGTTTACTTGAATCCTAGGTGATGAGGTAGCATCCTTTCTCTCTTCCTCCTCCACACACACACGCACGCAGCTGGACTGACACGTCGGTGTTTCCGAGGCTGATGTGACCTGAAACAAAGTAATAACTCTCAACATTGTTTACTAGCCGACATCCTTTGCCAGTAAATTTTCCCACCTCTCCAAAGCTCCTTGTGTTTATCTGCGTTCCCCTTCTGTTCGAGCCGATATTGAGCTCAGAAGTCAGACTCTCAGCAGGACACCAAACGTCTGCAGATAGTAACGGTTGCATCATATGAAAGAAAATCACTTCTCCACAGGTCAGCTTTCCCACTGAGACGCGCACAAGGCTGTGTTTGTGGCAAGCTTAATACCTGAAAACGCACACAAACGGACCGACGGTGTTTGTGTTGAAATTTTGTGCACGCACCAAACCACAGAAACGTGAAGGCTTGCGTGTGCCCAGCCTTCTCGCGGAGGGAGAGTGAGAGAATGGACCGTATTGAGTGAGGCTTTCAGCTTTTCATTTTAAGGGCTTGGAAAAGTGCCAAATCAATTAGCAATCAGTCATAAACTGTGTGTCTGTTTGTGTGTGAGAGCTGCCCAAAGTTGTGTTTCTGTACACTCAGTGGCTACCTCTCTCAGCAGCATGCAAACGCATTCCGCTAAACTTGTTTTTGTGTGTGTGTGTTTTTAATGCGTGTGTGGGTGGAGGGGGCGTGAAGGGGCTCTGAATGAATAGCTTTTCTCTTGGCTGAGCCTCTTGTTGCATTCCTCAGCTGTGGCAGGTCCTCACAGGTCCTGCGTTCGCTTACGCGTGCGTGTTTGCATGTATTTGCATTTGGCTGCATGCAAGAGTGTAACCTGCAAATCTGCTGTATGTTTTGTGTGAGTTGGAATCAGAATTGCTGGCGGAACAGAACGGGGCATGTAGGATGAAGAAAAGAAGGCACGCAAAAGGCTAAAGTCAATAATCGACTTATACATTTATGAGGTGAAATCTCTGGATCTCTGGATTGAAACTTAAACTTTTATACGGGTCCTTACTTTAGTAACATAAAAGAAGTAGAGTGAGGCTGAATGGCATGTAATGCTGAAAAGTCATGGTCCAGAGGTACAGACTACGAATGGTGTGATCCAGACAGCAGAATACTTGAATAGACAGTATGTTTCGCTTCGATTCATGGGATGACCTGCAAGAGTTTTGTTTGTGTGTGTGTGATGGACAGGCCCCTTTCTATCATACACACACCCACTTGCACATTCTCTAACTGAACAAACTCAACTAAAATATTTTATTCTTATTTAACTACTATAGTAAAAAAAAGAACAACCCAAGTTTGCAAGTGAAGGTACACTAAATCTGTCATGGTGGCTTCATGAATGTCACAGTGCAGTTTATACTTTGTTGCCTTTAATACAGCATGAGGCTCCAGACAGTCTGTGCCCTTGAATCACTATGCATTTAAGTTGCAGATAACACTTGAAGGTAACCACATTACATTATCACAATGTTAAGTTGATATGACAAATGTGTTTGCAAAGTAATCCTTGTTTACATTAACAGTATGCGTAATGCAAAATTACCATTCATTTAAAGTCATTGTAATATTTTCTCTTTTTTAAAGGTACAGTCAGGCATCTTTTTAGTTTATTTCATAGAAAATTATAATCTTTTACTTAGAAATATACAGTCATTAGTGGGTAATTATGTCTTTCAACAGATTAATGTGTTCTCATAAACAAAAAAAATGCAAAGTGAGCGGGTTTGTGGTTTAGCCACCAAGTCGTCCCATCGTCTTGAATACAGTGGTCAAGATGGAGATCGCTGGTCCACCTAATCATATTTTATGGGTGTGGCTATAGACCGGCCACATACGCGGTACGCTTTCACATGCCGTGGCAAATTTTTATTTGTGAAATAAGGGAAACACAAAAAACTTCTGTTGCTGAAAAATACGACAGAAAGGAACCTGTGACCAGCCTGATAGTTGATAAGACATTCAAGTAGTTCTCTGGTCTACATTAATTTTATAGAAAACAGAGGTGAGTCTGTTTTTTAAACAAGTCGTGATGACCTCATCATTATTATTATTATTATTATTATTATTAATAGACTCCAAAACTTTACTACTTTACTACTACTCTACTTTAAAAACACTTTTCCAGGTGTCCTATAAAACAGCTGGCAGGGCTGATTGTCGTTGCTGCTTTGTCTTTAGAAGCTCCCATAATAAGAGTCATCATGATTCAAAATTTCTAAATGTTTAACAACTTAAAATTTTATGGAAAGTTTCTAACTGGTGATTGGTTTAGTGTTTGTGTGATGCTTCCCTTCAGGCCTCAGTACTGGATTTCAATTGCTATCAAAACTTCAAACTATTTCTAAAAGCAAAGATAAAAATTACAACGTAGATTAAGACATGATGCCACCATAAAACTTACTTGTGTATCTTTGTTTGTAGCACTTGTAATGCACCTCGTAAATCTGTGTCCTGACTATCTCATATGCACTGGGCAGAAATCCTGAGTGCTCTAAAAAAAATGTCTGATTTCTCCATATTTTAGTCATGTTCTCTCTGCAGCAATAAATACTTAATCATTCCAGGATTAAACAGGTGTAAAGTGGCTTTTGATTTAGGCTGAAGAATTGACTACGGTAGTATTTTACAAATTTTTTGTAAGCTATATGCAATAATGTCACAAAGGCTGTCAGGGGAAGGGGATGTATTGAACTGTTGAAGGTGATCCTCAAGTGCGACGTGAAGGATGGGATTGCGCTCAGTGGAATTCTCAATGCTTTCATTACTAAGAAGTACCTCAACAGGAGCTCCTATCTCACATCCTGATGAGTGTGTGTGCGTGATGAGTTATTGAGTCCCTAAGGACATTACTGCTTTGTACATTTGTCAGACTGCATTAGACAACAGTAATAGGGTCAAAATCACATCTGCTGGATGTTTATGTTTTTTTTTAAACCATATGCTGTTAAAATGCCCCAAATAAGTTTCTATATTTCCTTTAACCATAGCACTGGTGGATCATAGGTTTGTTGTCTCCAGGTTTACAAAAAGTAGGAGTTGTAATGCCATACCCAGAAAAGTGAAACTGCATCCATGTCCTAGAGCCAGATCTGAGAGGGGGACTGCTTGGGCTCGGCCTGCACAGTTTACACCAGCAACAATATTGCTTTGCTGCTCCTTAGATCCACGATCCACAGGGACAGACATCGGTACTGGGTGCTGTGTGACCTTGATGCCAGAAAAGGCAGGAACCTGGTCACAGATCAATCTGAGGAATGTTGTATTTTAATGACCATAAAGTGACCAGCAACCCTTCTCTAATCAAAATCTTGACAATATAAGTTTTATTTCTTCTTACTTTCCCTGCTGGCTTTAAAATATCTTTTTTCGGGCTAGTTTCCTACTAAAGTTATATCAGAACTGATAACTCAACGACTCTGAATCTGGTTACTGATGTGCTTTAAATGAGGCAGTGCAAGAATGGCTGTGAGACAAAAGAACACTTTGTAGGCATTGCAAGAGAAGAAAAACTGGGTCATCTCCTCACCCTCTCCCTATTATTATCTGTAAATAGACCAGAGGAGGATGAGTAACCTTCTCAACAACATGCACATCCTGTCCACAAACACAGGAAACCATACCGTCTGTCAGCATCAGACAGATAGAGAGCATGTTTGTGAGGTAATGCTGCTGTGACCCTCTCTCTTAAGGAGGGCTCTTCTTCAAGGTCTGCTACTGCAAAAACATCCGCCTCCATGTAACCTATACACATGCACGCCCTCAACTCATGAAACTATGTACTCCCACTGACTGTACACAACCTTTCACTGTTTTTGGCAGCAAAGGAGAGACACTCCATCTACCCGCCCCCTTTCTCTCCAAGTTCAAATATGATACGCAGTGCAAAGTGCCAGTCTCTGGGAACGTGATGACAAACAAAAAAGGATGTGGGGTGATGAAGGGATGCATGTGAGTGAGACAAAGTAGTGTTTCAGGATGCCACAGCCAAGTGCCCCAGAATGCACACTATCTCTATCGCATGCGCACACACGCACACACGCGCACACGCACTCACACACTGGACGCTCTGTGTTCTCCTCTGTACCATAAACCTGCACAGAAGCACAGGATAAGTGTGTACTTTGCTTTCTTGAGCACTCCAATGGATCCCAAAGGTACAGCACGCTGTCACAAAAATAGAACCAACGGGGGTTTGATGCAGTGATAATCCCGTCTACTTCAAACTACACGTAAACATTGTGTTGTGTCATTATATCATTTTATTCCCAGAGGGCTACTTCAGCTGAACCTGTGCACCTTGTAACAAGATATCCTGTGGACAATCAGGGAACTCAATGATGCACGGGGTGCATGCAAAATCCATGCCAACGACCCAGAGGAGGCATGCCCAGCTCTATTTTGCTCATTTGTCAGTATTATAGTCAAAATGTGTATGTTAACAAGAGGAAGGGGTGCAGGCTCTATAAAAGATAGGAGGGAGGGGGGGGGACATTTGAGCTGAGGCACAGAGGAAACACAGGTACACCTGCAGGCAGAACATTAAAAAGCAAATCATTAAACTCTTTTTGTGACAAAGACAAGACTGAGTGCAGTAATATTTGTCAAAAAAGAGGCTTTGGGAGCAGTTCCTAATCTGGAAATATATATAACTGCTGCGCTTTAAAGCAGCACCAGTGAATATCTTCACATCAGCAATGTAATTAAATCATGATGTGTAATGTAAGTGTTTTGTGTTACAGAGACTTTGGAGCTAGATATTTTCTTCAGGAGACGAACCTAAAAGAAATGCAGATGCTAGTGCACGTCAGCCGAATGCGTTAATATGCAACTATTCGCTAATGGTTTTGCAATATCAGCTTTTCCAGGCTTTTTTTTTTTTTTTTTAAACATTCATAAAGACTTTTTCTTTTTTTTTTAAAAACAGCATCCTACTCCAGCAGGACAATACACTTACGAAAAAAAAAAACAAAAAAACAAGGGGGAGGGGGTGAGTGAACCAAAGCACAGACTCAAAACAAGAGGACACTTTCAGAGGTCTTGTGGAGTCCATGCCCCAGTGCGTCAGGGTTCTTTTGTTAAAACAACACATCATTAGGGAGGCGACTTTGATGTTGACGCTTATTGGTGTAAACTGATCACAGTGACAGACCAACAGCAGCAACAATCCCATTGAAATTTAACCAGAAAATTCACAGTATAAAAACTACATTAAATATTTATAAATACACTTCTGGCTGTAGAATAATGGAGCCGCAATTCATAAAGTCAAAGACGGTCATTCTTAAATTAAACCTCCTTGACCCTCCTCCCTTTTCTTGATGATTTCAGACTTGTTTTCCTTTTAACATAGTCTGTGGCCTTTACTAATGATGATGATAATCCCGCTGAGATAGAAACTGAAAAACTGAGACATAAAACTTGTTTTATGTTTTTTTTAAGTTTCGCCTGATAAAAGGTGCCTGATTGGTTTTAGTCTCAGCGAACATCAATCGGACTCTTCTGAAGGCCTCTTTCATTAGACCCATCAGTCAGACACCTACTTCTCATCTTGAATACAGAGCAGGTTTTAGTGATGTTTATCCAATGTCAAATAATTCATATTCTAAAGAAGACGATTAAGCAAAAGAGATGTCTTTCAGCTTTTTCTTCCAGCTTGCTCCCTTTAACTTCACCACAGGAGATCATCTGTTCCATCTAAGCTGATCCTCTGCATATCCTCCTTCACTACATCCATGAATCTTGCTCTTTCCTACCAGTGCTGCACGTGTCCAAACTATTTCAACATCTCTTACTTTGCTCAACCTGAGCTGTCGCTCTGAGGCACTCATTTTTTATCTTATCCATTCTGGTCACTTCCAATGAAAATTGAAATAGCATATGTCTACAAACCATCATAGCAGGTCTCACTAACACCTTATAAACCTTCCCTTTCACTCTTGTGACTATCCTTCTGTCACAAATCAACTGACACTCATCTTCACCTGCTCCACCCTGCCTGCACTCTCTTCTTCGCCTCACTAGTGGACTGTCTGTAGGAAGAATGATGCCAGTAACTTAAACTCATGTACCCTCACTACCTCTACTCTTTGCATCCTCACTGTCACATACATGCATTGTGTCTTGCTTCTACTGGCTTTCATTCCTCATCTCTCCAGAGCATACCTCCACAACTCCAGGCTTTCTTTCACCTTCCCCCTACTCTCACTACAGGTCATAATGTCGTCTACAAACATCACAGTCCACAGAGAATCTTGGCTGACCCCACCTGTCAACCTGTCCATCACCACTACAAATTAGAAGGGGCTCACAGCTAATCCCAGATGTATTCCCACCACCATCTTGACCCACCTGTCACTGTCTTCATACATATACAGTACCACAGTTCCTCTCTTGGCACGTTATCATACGCTTTCTCTAGATCCACACAGAGTGGAGTGCAGCTCCTTCTGACCTCTGTATTCTCCATCAACACTGTCAAAGCAAACATCACATCTGTAGATCTCTCTTAGTATGAAACCATACTGCTCTATCCTTAACCATACTAACCTACTGCACATCGTCTCTAGCTCAATCTCTTTGTATAGTCAATCCATTCAAGTTCTTTTCTCCTTCCTTAGTGTCCAGCCTCACATACAACTCACAACAAGCCTTTTCCGTTGCCTTTACTGCCTCACTTTATTCCTGCCTACTTTCTTCAATTCTCTGACTATCCCACTTTTTCTCTGTCAAGCGCATCCTTTAAAAATAGACGTCTTTCAGCCGTCTGTCATTTATAGCATTAAGATGTCTGGTCATGGTTGGTCTACTCCAGTACTGTTTTGGTACAGATTATGTCTGGCTGTGCAGAGTGGACACAATCAAGATTGTAATTTCAGCTAATGGCATCTCGCTTTCATCAAGTCTCATAAAACATCTGGTGAAATGCATTTTTAAATTGCTGTTTTTGCCAGGGAAATGAGCGCTGTCACACACTGATGCACCCATTTAAAATCAGCCACCTACTTCTACTGACACACAAACACTGTGACTGTCACTGTGGCCTTTTATGGTCTCTTCTTCACTAATTGCTGCTCTATAAAATGTACAAGTCAAGCCATGTCAGCCGGTTTCTCTTGCGACCCGTTTTCTTTCACATAACAGTTCAGCTACAGGTACAGAGAATCATTCCTCACTTGGGTGATTTTCATGCAGGTCAAACAAATCCTTCTGTCGCAGTGTAGAAGTTTATAAAGTTTACCAGGTACTGTGCAACAGCACACTCGAAGCAAGACTCCAAAATTGGCAGCCATATTGATGTGCATTCAGTGATTTATTTGTGCCATTATTTTGAAGCATTATCTAAAATAACTACAGAATTACCAGCCAAACCTGATTTAAAAAAAATATAACTCGCCCATAAATTTCAGTTTTCTGATTTTCCTAATATCTCAGGTTTTTTTAGCTGAGCCAACAGGGTATTTGATGTAAAAAGGCGTGTCAAAAAACATTGTAAAGGAACTCAGTCTTTCACCCTCCTAGCATTCAACAACCATGAAGCAGCAGCTCAGTTTTTCTAGCTATAGGGTTTGGAGGTGCAGACCAAAACTTCAAATCATCTCCTAAAAACCAAACTTCCATGCCAACGTAACCCTACCCAGAAACAAAACCACAGATCCACTGCACTGTGTGTAATTTACAGTCACATTTTTTTTTATGTTGAATTACTTTTTTATTATTTTCACAGCACGGGTGTAACTTTGTGCTGAACATTGGGGGGGTCAAGATCTCTGTCTAAATAAATAAATAAATCTGGGTAAATTACCAGATGATTAAACATGCAACTATTCTGCTGGTAATAACTGAAATGAGTAAAGAAAATCAACAGCCTATTTATGCAAGATAATTCATAATTTTATTGGGGAAGTTATATTGGCTGGGTCTGATTATTTGGGGGGGGGGGGCGGGGGTCATAACCCCCCTGGAAATTACGCCCCTGTTTCACAGTACTTCATAGTATTTCAACATTTACTGCTTTCACATGATTTAAGACGGTAAGTAGTAACCAAGTGCACTTCATTGGTCATCAGCAAGTGGGAACACTTATAAAGGCAGAAGTTTTGGCCATTTGCTGTTCTGGAGCATTCAGATGTTTGTGTTAACACAATGCCACAATCTTCCCAGGAGTGGCCGTCCAAGCAAATTCACCCCAAGGTCAAACCATGTAATGCTCAGAGAAACTACAAAAAGCTCAAGAGCCACTCAAACTCTAGACACCTCTGTTAGCATGGTAAATGTTACAGTTCATGATGCCACAATTAGTGAAAGGCTGAAGAAGTACGATTTGTTTGGAAGAGTTACCAGAAGAAAGTGTTTGTTCTCTAAACAGAACAATGCAGCACAGCTTAAGTTTGCAGAGTTGCATCTGACCACAAGACTTTTGGAAAAATGTCCTTGCAACAGACACGACCAAAGGGGAGATGTTCAGCCATAATGCACAGCACATATGGTAAAAAATAAACAACATATCATACCAACTGTCAGCATGGTGGTGGAGGGGTGATGGCTTGGGCTTGCTTTGCAGCCACAGGACCTGGGCACCTTGCAGTCATTATTATATGGAAAAGTTCATGACAGATCATTCACGGATTGATTCAATGATGTGACAGAAAAAAAGAAAGAATGAATCAAGTTGTTGCAATGGCCAGTCAAAGTCCAGATATCAACCTGACTGAAATGCTGCGCCGTGACCTTAAGCGAGCTGTGCATAAACAAATGCTTGCAAACCTCAATGAACTGTGAGAGATAAAAATGATTTCCTGTATGAGTTTATCAAGTTATTGCTGATAAAGGTGGGTCTACAAGCTATTCAATCACTGGAAAAACTGTTCTTTTCACAGCAAGCTAAGGTCACTTACACATTCATCACAGGATATTTTTTAATTTAAACAAAAGCAAAGGAAGTATTTTGTGCTGATTGTATTGTTGAAAAGATAGATTATCATAGACTTGCCTATTAGGAAATTGGTGCTGGGTGTTGGGTCAGATTTAGCTCATAATCTGCAACATTTCACTTGCACATTAACAGTGGAGGGCCGAAATAATTTATACTGCAGGTTATTTTAATATTACACCATTTAGAAGTAACCAGACCTCTCATCCCTCTTTTTTCCATAAATCTGCTTCAGCCTATTTTTTCACATCTTTCTTCTTTACTTTCATTTTGAAGTTCCTGGAACGAGAACATCCCATGGCCATTAAAAATATTTATTTTATATGTTGCAACAACAGATGGCCAACTCATTTAATCTTTGCTACCCTCATTTAATGTTCCCACAGAACAAGCCTGTAAATCATTTATAGTCCCAAAATCAAAACCAAGACCACAGCAATACATTAGATGTTGAAGATATAATATCTGGCAGTGGAGTTTTTGCTTCAGAGAAATTCAGTTTTGTTTCTGTCCTCTTTGAAAAATATCTGACATCATCTTGTGGCATAAATATGTACAAGAGAACAGGTTTGGTCTTCATACTGGGAGTCTAGGCCAAGCTTCCCTTATCACTTAATCCCAAGGACTAACGATAAGAGTCAGTATTTAATGCCTCATTCTCTGCACAGCTACAAAGTATTTTCCTTTTCTGGTCATTTTTCCTCCACACAGCTTGTGTGACGCAGATGTAGGAGGGATGGCGTAAACTGTTATCTTTTTTTTTTCTTGATCCACGCACAACTAGTACATGTAGATAATACAAATGTATCATCTACATGTACTAGTTGATACTCGTAGTACTCGTACATACTGATGGTCCCACACTCATTCTGTTCCCACAAACATATGCACAGAATATCTCATTGATATGAAACTCAGTGCACTGGTGTTGATAGGGTACCAGGTGGTGCTGAAATAAGTGCTACTTGACTACATTTTTCTGTTGAATTACGGCAATGATAGCATTGTCTCAGGCTCACCACTGTTTCTCACAGTACTGTCTGTTTAATCATTTTCAATCAGTCTTCCAGGCAGTTGATTGTGGGTCAGTTAAAACTGGAAAAATGTAGAGTCCTGAAAAAAATCTTTACAGGACTGCAAATAACTCATAAATCTGTAGCTTGTAGAACCACCTCCAGCAGCAATAACTTGAAGTAATCACTTTCTGTATGACTTTATTGTACAGAAAGTGATTTTATCAGATCACTGTGGAAGAATTTTTAACCAAATTATTTTCTTTATATCAATAATTTAGTTCATTGAGGTTTGGATCATCGCGACACCTTGATTTTTCTCTTTCAGCCATTCTGTTATAACATTGTCCTGTTGCATGATCCAATTTCAGCCAAGCTTCAGCTGACAGACAGGTGACCCCACCTGATATCGTGGTCGACTCAATAACTACAAAGTGCTCAGGTCCTTTGGCTCCAAAACTAGCCCAAATCATGATGATTTGGTACTGATATGCTATTTGCTTTTCACCAGAGTGCCTCTGAGTCCAAACAACTTGATCAAATTATTTCTGTAACAGTACATGAGCCTTCCACACCATATTTGGCCTAGCAGGAGTCTGCTTCTCGTGCACTGTAATAAAACTGTGTTTAGTCATCTTGATCCACCAGATAAAGTAATACCCAGACAAAAATCATCACAGAAAAAGCTGTTTTGCATGTTAAGTTGGGAATCAGAAACCTGCGGTCAGCTTCTCTTTGGGGGGAAAAAGTAATTGTGGTACCAGTTGTGAAAAGCTGGCTGTGAATAGTTTTCTTTATAAGGATGGTGAAATTGTAGCAGTATTTTCCTGATGTGTTTGAAATCAAACCAAACCAGTACAAGCTGGACTGTCAGTTATAATTAGCACAGCATATTTTGCTGCACTGCTGTTGGCTTTGTTTTCGTCATCTGCACAACAGCTACCATCCAGAATGGGACATCACCATCATCATCATCTTTTTTGGAAGACAACGCAAACTGCAAAGCTTAGTGTTTAGTTTTCACACAGACACAGTGTCTTGCCTGGGGGTTAAAGTGCTCCCAAAATACGATCAAATGCATTTATTGTGATAAACAGGAAAATACAAAACAAAAAATGTGTACATTCATAAAGGCAAATTAACAACTTAACAACAACTGTAATTTAGAACAAAAAAAGTAGTGGTGGTTAGAAAACTGCTACAGAGAAAAGACATCTTCATCCTGAAGCCAGCATCCAAAGCCCTTGAGGCTTCTCGGCAAATGCAGGAGGAGCAGAGTGTATGTGTATGTAGATATGAGTGTTTTTCTGTTCTTGGCTCTGGAGCAGCAGGAGTATATGAGGGTGGATGAGCACAAAACCAGGCACAAACAAAAGCTTAAAACGACAGGCTGCTATAGGGGATCCTGAAAAATGAAGGAAAACCAAATTAAATAAAGGATTAAGTTGATTAAAACAGACTTAATGTAACAATTAGAGAACCAATTTGGAAAGGCTTAGAAAGTCCAAATGTTCTCATGAATGTTTAAAAAAAAAAGACACCACAGAAAATGGACTTTTTGAGCCAAATTCTTCTAACCAACCTGATTTATTATCATCTTTATTGTTTTGAGGTCTTCTCCAATACCCAGTCAATGACCTGCAACAGAAAAATGTGATTATAAACGTGTGACTAGCAAAACTAAACCAGAGAGACACTAATGTTTGTAGCATTACCTGCTTAACATTGCTGCTTGCTGCCTTCCTCATCTCATCATGCAGACCCCGAGATGTCTTCAGATCCTGGGAACAAGCATCAACAAAACTCAGATAATTTCCAGCTGGTACTGCATGGTGGATTAAAAACTGTATTTTTCTGAGTTCATAATACCATCATTATGACAAGATCTCCAACACCACTGGCTGAAATGTAGCCTCAAACCATGACAGAGCCTTCTCTGTGCTGTAAACACTCACTGTTGGATCTCTCTCCTGACCTCCTCTGAACAAATTTGTTGACGAATTGACCCAGAATGTCTAGTTTGGATTCCTCACTCTGTAAAACCTGTTGCCACTGATTTTCAGTCCAGTTCTTGTGTGATTTGGAATACCTCAGCCTTTTCTCCCTTTTTCCCTTTGTTATGAATGGCTTTCTCGACAGGCAGCCTTCCACTGAGACCATTTCTGATGAGGCTTCAGTGAACAGTAGACGGATCAAATGAAGGGCCAGATGCATCTGTTAGGTCTTTGCTGGATTCGTTTCCTGTTTCTTAATGAGACGTCTTGGAGAACCTGTTTTTAGGTCTCTTCTTTTGTCCTCCACTTCCTCAGTTTCCTCAGTTTTTTTTTTTAAGGACAAACAGTAAGACATGTTGAGATATGCCATATTTTCAGCCAATAGCTCTTTAGGAATCAGCTTGTTAGTGCAAAAATAATATTTTATGCCTGTCAAACTGCTCTCTTTGGCATTTTTCTCTTTTTTTAGATTTGAGTAAAGAAATGGGAACACATTACGTGTTTGTGACAGGCTGCTAGTAACAAAGTATTTAAAAATACAATTTAAAATTGGTTCTTTGTCAAGTTTTCTGTTATATGTAGACAACACTTGTTCATCCATGAAGTCAGGGGATTTTTTTAACGCTTTAATGATTCATAGGTCAGCGTGAAGTGGCTTAACAAACAAAAAAAATCCCTCTGAAAATTGTCAGAAAGGACTGGACTGAAAGTGAGTGAAAAAGCAGCCAAATGGCCAAAGAAAACCTTTGAAAGGCTGGAGAATTATTGCTTTAAGAAAAACTGGCTCACTGGAAGCAAAATATAAAGAAATGAGGGGTAGCTCAAGACTTTTACACAGCACTGTAAACTTAGGTTCCCTGTAGTGCCGAACAAAAAGGCAGAAAATCTTGAAATTAACATCGATTTATAGCTATTTAAGTAAAGGATCTGAGTACACTGTGAAACAAAAGCAGATGATTAAGAAACACAAGGAAGAACAAAGAAATTGAAAAGTGAGTAGTGGGAAAAAAAGTCTTTCTAAAGGTTCCAGTTACTGGCATAATTTGTAAGAAGGATACAAAACAAAACAAGTACAAATAATGAAAGTGTCAAACAAAAGCACAACACTGACTCTGAGAGGGCAGTAAAAAGACAAACCTTGAGATAAAATTTCGAGATATCAAACAGTCTTTTGCTGCAAGCCTCAAAGCAATCATGCTCAGCAGTGATCCCATGGTGTTTGAGTGTTTTAGCTACTACCTCCTGCAACATCTGAGGACACAGACAAGACAAGATAGACACACTTTTGTATTAGTACAAGCAAAAACATTAAATCTAGTTCTGTTTATTCCCTAACCACCTAACGCAAGCCTGGTTCAGAGAAACTAAATTTAGCACAGCTCCCTTTTTAGAAAACCGAGGGGTGTCAAAATGTCTCGACTTTGGGGGACGTCCTTGCATGAAAACGCACGATTTTACATTCGCAGCATGGAGGAGCAAACATACAAATATTTCACCGCTAATGGCGACAGGATGAAAAAAATAAAACAAACACATTCATGAAAGAAACAGATCCTGCCTTTAATCTTGTCACAACAACTGTTCTGAGTAAACACCATAAATTATTGTGAGAAATCATTGGTACCATTCAGTCTCATGAGAGGAGTCGAAAGACAGCTTTTAATCTCTGTCCTGAATAAACTGCTATCATTATTTTTCAACAGGGCCAACTGTTCTTTCCTATGCTTGGGTTTGGATGATAAGTGTGTTTGCATAGTAATCAGAATTAGAACAAGTCAAGGTCAGATTGCTTGCTGTAGGTGGAACAAACTAAACTGTGAAGAGGTAGGTGTGTGTGTTCAATTATATATGTGCATGTGTCCATTAATGTGTTATGGTGTCTGCATGCTGCACATAGAAGTAAAAGATGAGAGAGAAAAATGTGTGTGTGTGTGTGTGTGTGTGTGTGTGTGAGAATGTAGGCAGCAGGTGATACGATAACAGTATAGTTGTTAAAGTGGTTCTGCCACAACATTGTGATGCAGCCCACACATTCACAATGATTGCATGGAAAATATTACACATTTATCTTTGCTAGAGCTGCTGCACAGTTCTCCTCTGTAATAGAAAAACTCTCCCAGTTTGTCGTGTGTTTATCTATCACCATCTGTGTAGGCCAGGTGGCAATTAGGCGAATTGCATATTTACTTAAGATTTTTGTACAAGTAAACAAATGGGTTTATTGCTAAATGGGTCGATATTACAGGAAAATTGTGGCTTATTAAGGTAAGCTCTGCTCATTAAAACTTGGCAGCATACTTGAAATACACAAACAACCGAGTCTATGGTTACATTTTCTCTCTGGGTTACATCATTTTTTTTGTCATCATTATTAAAGCACAAATGCTTTAAGAAATATTCTGTTTAAAAAAATGTAAAAGTAAATATACATTTTATTGTTTTATAAGAATAAAAATAAGATACACAAATGCTCTCACCCTGTTATGTTTCTGGGAGCGTGACTCTTTGGCAGGTTTGTCCTCGCTGTGTCCTTGATGCGTCTTCTGCTGTTGACATTTAGGTCTGTCAACACAAGCGAGAGTCGCCAAGCCTGTAAAGAAGTGCAAATAAGAGAAATTATTAAACAATAAGGCACTAAAGTCAACACAGTAAAAGTCATATAATGAAAATAAAATAGAGGAAACAAGTTAATAACAAAGAACAACAGGTATAGGAACCCGTTGAACCAAGGCTATTATAGTTAACTATAACTAAATGTTAAAAAAATTATTTAATTAACTACAAAGAAAATTTGACTTATGAAAAAATAAAATTAATAAGCAATTTTGTGAACCTAAAGAAAATAAAAAATATACAGGAAATATCCTTAGTTTTGGTATCTCTTAGTTTACTAAAACTTTTATTACAGCTTACCTGATGAGGCATTGATGGATGTGTTTATTAAAACCTTGGACGTCTACAATACTGTGAGTCAACTGCTTTTAAGAACCTCTGTGTTTTTATTGTATCACCTGTACTGACGTTCCTACATTTGGTCTCTGACGTATGCCCTTCGCATAATAATAAAACATAATAATTTAAATAATAATTACAAAAACTAAAATTAACACAAATTATCAAGAACTACACTAAAACTTAACATTTTCAAACAATAAAATCAAATGAAATAAAACAAACCTAATTAGAAAATACAAAACTATAAAGTTCATGAAAGAAACAAGTATGCACGTAGATAATAAAGATGAAGTGCTACCATACAGACAGTAAATAAACTGATTCTATTAATTTGCTAGAGCCCTACCACATTAACCCACCTTTACAGCTATGTGTAATTCCCACAATAACATTATCCAACAGTAACCAAAGCACAGGTTAGAAAAAAATGTAAACAGCCATGTAAGTTTGCTGGGCCAATAAGTCTTAGATAACATTAGATCTAAAAACTTAAGATCTTTTACTGGTGTGGTCATTTTTACCCTGATCTTCTTTCCATGAGCAAGAACAACACTGCTAATTGTATCATAAATGGACTGGTACTTATATAACACTTTTCAACTCAAAGTGTTTTCTTGTTAGTCTCATTCATACAAGTGCTTTTTTTCTATGGCTAAGCATATTTAAACACACGCTCATATTCCATACTCCATCACACGCAACTCAGGGTTCAGGATGTTGGCCAAGAACACTGGGAAAAGCACGCAGGTTGGAGAAGCCAGAGATTGAACCACCGATCTTCCGATTAGTAGGAGACACTAAAAAAACCACCTGTTAATTTAACCGACTTATCTGATCCTAACACAGTCCCAAGTGTTCCTTCCCATGCGAGAGTCACTTTTTTCGCTTTACCTGATGTCGGTCTTGTGGCTGAAGAGGAGGAACTGTTTACAGAGGAGGTGGACTGCGACCTGCTTGGTTGTCGTCGTAGAGACCGAATGGCAGGATGTGTCCCGCTGCTGCTGCTACTCTGAGAACAGAGGGAGTCACTGCTCTCGGACTTTGCCAGCCTGGATCAATCAGACAGATGGATAAAAACTCTTTAAAGCTCCTCGCCATCCATCCTTAATTTTATAATATCACCACGTAGCTGCAAACCAGGGGGGACATATATCATCATACCTCTTGTGAGGATAGCCTCCAACAATGTCGGCTTCCCAGGACCTGCGCTTGAGTCGTGCTACATCATTGTTCAGCAGAGTCTCGCCATCAGGCACGCTTCCTGGTTCTGACATCACAGCTGGTGAGGGAGCGGGGCTGAGGGCAAAGGGGAGGGCGCACGGTTCCTTGGAGCAGGTGGTTTGGGTCTCATACCGAATCAGACGAGATTGGAGCCGTACAAAGGCCTGGTCTCGATCTAAAGACCGCTGGTTATCCAGACAGAACCTACACAAAGAAAAAAAATTATTTATAAAAAGTAAATCTAAGAAAAAGAAGCTTTCACAGTTTTAACATAGCTGAACAGTCAATATACTTTAGAGAAACGTACTCTATGCCGTGATAATGGGAGGCTGAGGCTTTGCTGAAAGGCAGTTTGCTGATTCTCCTGGGAGAAAGGTCTTGTGACAACTGGAAGGCATTGTTACTGGAAAAAAAGCGAAGAATGCGAGGCATAGTCAGAAAGACAAAAAGAGAGATAAACTGTTATTTGTCTTGCTTCTCAATTTAATATCGTCTTCATTAAACCACATGAACAAGTCTGCCTCTCTACACACAGAGTTTGGTCTGACACAGCCTTTATTAACACTAACTCATTACTGCTCTGCTCCAGTATTTTTTGATTCAGCTCAACAATCTTCCTCCAAGGGTTGTAAGCTCACTGTAGAAGGTTAATGATTATAATCAAATCCTAATTATGGCTTCGTTTAGTGTGTGTCATGTAGATCCATCCCAGGAATAAATACATATAACTGGAGCAGATGCCAGGCTACAGTGTGTGTATGTGTTTCAGCTGTAAATCTGAAAATCTGCCAAAGAAAAAAAACTATAGTGTGTACATATTTATGAATCTAACAGCTTAATGCAGTGAAACTGGTGAGGCGCTATTTGAAATCTGAAAAAATGATCCCACCCTCTGTTAATGGCCAGCGGCTGTAGCTCCCCCGCAGGCAGACCATCAGACGTGAAGTGTTTCAGAAGTTCTTTGGCATCAAGTAAAGTAGAAGAGCCTCTCTGACCGTCTTTAGGACCCAGCAGACTGTCACTAGAGCCTGGACCTAACAGACCAAATCTAAGGCACAGTCACGAAAACACAACAGAACATAATAAAATGAGAAGATCAGACATTTTAACAGTTCAGAATGAGCCATATACAGAGATCCCATCCCTTATACCTTCTCTTCTGGCGTCTCTTCTGCAGGTTTTCCACATTGTGCAGGACACTTCTCTCAGGCCAGTCAGACGGCAGCTGAGAAATGATCTGAAAACCTAAAATAAACACAACAAGCCATCCTGTTTACATCAATTCAATTCAAAACATCCATCATTAGGGAGGTGTTTTAAGATTATTTTAAGAGTGGTTTTATGGCACACAATAATGGACACAAAGGTACACTCTCCTCCCACTTTACCAGCAAGATTTGAATAGAAAGTCAGCTGTTAGACTTGGAATCAGATGCTACAGTAGTGTTTGTCTCTGCTCAACCCAGAAGCGAGAGCACACAGTAGTAAGAAGCGGGAGTTATCCATCACTTTCAAATGTTGATGAATGAGCATTCACTGCTCCTAATGGAGAATAAAGTTGGCGTTGCAGGAAAAAACAAATCAGTAACATTACAGAGGCGGCTTTATACACTCACCAGCCACTTTATCAGGTATTAGGATGCTAGTATGGGGTTGGACTTCCTTTTGCTTTCAGAACTGCCTTAATTCTTCATGGCATAGATTCAACAAGGTGCTGGAAACATTCCTCACAGACCAGACAGTTACTGCAGGTTTGTCAGCTACACATACATGTTGCAAAAGTCCTGTTCCTCCACATCCCATAAGAGCTCTACTGGACTGAGAGCTGATGACTGTTATGTATGCATTGTTGTGCTGGCAGTAGCCATCAGAAGATGGGCACACTGTGGTCATAAAGGGGTGGACATGGTCGGCAACAATACTCGAGGTCTGAAATTTAAACAATGCTCATCCGGGGACAAATCTGTACCACCACCAGCCTGAACCATTGATGCAAGGCAGGCTGGATCTATGCTTTCATATTTATCCCAAATTCTGACTCCACCATTTGAATGTTGCAGCAAATAATTGAGACTCATAAAATGAGGCAATGCTTTTCCAGTCTTCATATTTTGGTGAGCGCCTGCAAATTGTGGTTCCTGTTCATAGCTGACATGAGTGGGACGCACTGTGGTCTTCTACAGCGATGTTGATATGTTGTGTGTTCAGAGATGCTCTCCTGCATACTCTGGCTATAATGAGCGGTTGTTTGACTTACTATCAGCTTGAAGCACCTGATAGTAACACAGCTGGCTGTGTGACATCAACAAGGCCTTTTCACCCAGAGAGCTGTCGCACAAACTCGAGATGGTTGTGTGGGAAATTCCGCGCAGATCAGCAGTTTCAGAAATACTCAGACCAGCCTATCAGGCACCAACAACTACGCCACTTTCAAAGTCACTTAAATCACCTTTCCCCCTCATTCTGATGTTCAGTTTAAACGTCAGCAGTTTATCTTGACCTGTATGTTTTGTTTAGAGCATGACTGCAGTGAATTGCTGCCACTGATTAGATGTTTGCATTAACCTAATAAAGGGTATATTAGATGAACTAACTACATAATATAAGCAATCTCCAAAATCATCATCTTTTACAACATGAATAATTAAACCTACAGTGCCCTTTGTCACTAAGTACACAATGGACTGCAAATAATAAATTAACTAGCATCAAATGAAAGTTTAACACACTAAACTCTCAGCAGTCAGGTTTCGGAACAGATCAGTTATGAGGATCCAAAATAAAAGCAGCTCAGCTTTTTTGTGTAGGGACAGGACTGCATGTTATATCAAGACGGACAGAAATGTGATACATGTGGATACAGCAGGTTCTCTGATGAGATGCGGGTGTTTCATGCAAAGTGATAGCCTATGGATCAAAGTGTGTTGTATGTATAAACCTAAGCCTTCTGCTAGCACTTTGACAGCCCACACAAAGTCATTCACTCCTTTAGGCGATGTAGACACACAAACAGAGCAGACGTATCTAATGGATTGCAGGAAAAGACATTCCAATCCCCCAAAAATAAGGATCACAAGCAAAAAGGGGTGATTTGCACTTAAGACTGTCTACACCACCACCATATCATCTCTTGTGATTCTGAACCTTCCTGGTTCACACTTAACAAATTTCAAGATTTTTATGTACAAGGCCCAGGACCACTAAAGCAGGGGTGGGAGAACTCCAGGCCTCAAGGGCCGGTGTCCTGCAGGTTTTAGATGTGTCCTTGATCCAACACAGCTGATTTAAATCAAAATTACCTCCTTAGCATGTCTTGAAGTACTCCAGAGGCCTGGTAATGAACTAATCATTTGATTCAGGTGTGTTGAGCCAGGTGATATCTAAAACCTGCAGGACACGGCGCTTGAGGCCTAGAGTTCCCCACCCCGCACTAAAGTTAAGTATATGGTAGAATATCAAATTCAGAAAATACACTTTAATATGAAGGCCATGCTGTTTTAATGAAGTAGTGGCAGTTCTGCTGCAAAGATGGTCTTCTATTGATGTTTAGCCTAATGAGTTAATATACAATTATGGATAAATATAAAATCTAATAATAAAAAGATGCTGTGCAGAGACAGTAAACATAATTCCAAAATAATATTGCCTCATTTATGACTTAAAAACTGCTTCACATGTGGCTCTATTAGCCCCACAGCTATATATTTAAAACCAGCACTGTGCGCACATAGCTGTAGCTGCAAGCTAGAATTTACTTTATTGCTAACACTTTATTTGCAAATTATCAGCTTGTGTTATTTCCGAGAAATGCCATCTTATAAAAGCACATGTAGTGAATATTGATGATCTCTGAGGAACAGTTCGTGCCATTATAGCAAATGTTTGAACTACCATCAGTTTTGTTCGTTCTGCGAGTGTTAACACCGGCTCAGCAAACTCGAGCTATATTCATCACTGAAGCTGCAGAGAATTTCACATGAGGGGATTGTGTAGAAGAAGTGGCATGTGCATTGTACTGTATGTGTTTAATTGTGTGCATATTAGAAAACTTGACCAGCCTACTATAGCTGTGCAGAGAGAGCAAAAAACCCCAAACACAATATTGTCTTGTTTTCTTAGTACATACCTGAGCTTTTTGAGGCCTGATTGTCTGTCAGACAGGCAGCAGCAGTGGGCAGAGTGGAGTCAGCCTTCTTCAGATAATTCTCCCTGGCCAGATTCAGAATGACCTTCAGGTCATTGACAGGTATCGATGCTGCTCCTTTCTTTTCTAGACACAGAAACAGAGGTAGGTTTTGACTCTGGCAACATTTCAGATTTAGTTTTTATCGCGCTGGCAAACTCACAACTGGTGTAAAAATCTGGCATCAGTCTTAATGTTGCATAACGAGCGGTTTGGTGATTGATTCTCCTCCAAAACAGGAATGTACTCATTTTATTTGAAAGCTCCACTGGGTACATAAAATAGTAAGTGGTTATTTTTATCTCCCTAAAAACAACTTAGTCTAAGTTGAGCTTTATAAAAGGTTTATTTAAAAATGTGTGAAACATAATTATTGTAAAAATACATGTATATTATTAGAAAATACTCGCTAAACTTTTATTCAAAAAGCTCATTATCCAGCTCATTGTACTTCAGATTACTTGTCTTAAACAACAGATTGTTAAAATGGGTGTACCTGGAATTTTTGAGGTTTTATGGTTGAGACAGAGAGATCCAGTTCAGAAAAACAAAAAACAGAAAGATAAATCCTCAAAATCCTTGGCGCAAACATGCGTTAGCTTGCAAATTCATTCCACACACATCAAGAGAAAAAGACAGACCCACAATTGTGCCATTACACACACACGCACAGACTTCACAATAATCATTAAAACTTCCCACACTACAACTAACTTTTAGCAACTTACACGGACATGCCTTTTCCCCAATTTAGTGCCAAGCCAGAATAAATTGCGATGAATTTCATTAAGGCCTGTGGTCTGTCAGGACTCTACACTCTGCTCATGGCCTTTTCAAAGAATAGCCCTACTGCTTTTTCTCGAGCCTGATGAATTTCACTCCACTTCCTTTAATCTGGCTCCACTCTGCTGGCGTTTCACTATCTTTGCCTGCCGAGGGGACATTATGTATGTCTGTAAAATAATGATATTTCAAGAGTCTTTCAATGCACCAGCCTGTGCTGAGGGCTAGAGAGAACTGAGACTTAGAACTGACGACAGTTTGGGATGCTCTAAGTGGACTCCACAGCTAATAAGCCTCTTAGGTCCATTACATCAAATTTATATCATCAGTCAACAGTAAGGGCTCCCATAAACTTCTTTTTTCTCAACCTGCAGGTAGAAAAAAACCCTACATGCTCAGTAACTAAGTATGGTACGTGAATATTTTGATTTCATTAGTTTTAAACAACTTATTTATTTGAACAGAATAGAATGGGCCTTTATTGTCATTGTACATGTACAAATAAATTATGGGTGCTCCACGCCAACTGTGCAGGAGTAACAAAAAACCGATATATACACATATTTATAGAAAATATAGAGACATTTTCTAGTCCTTAAAGCTAGTTCACACACGTTTGGTTCAGGAGGTAGAGACAGTCATCTACCAATAGAAAATGGCCTCTAGGAATATTAAAGTGTTGGACAAGATACCAAACCTTTAGTTGTCCTTGATGCATCATTATAGTGTGTGAGCTAATGTTAGACAAGATGCTTGGGCATCGAAAAAAAGCACTTGTATGAATGTGTGTGATTAGGTGAATGAGTGTATAAAGTAAATAGTGCTTTGAGTGCTTAGTTAGAGCATAAAAAAGCTATTCAAGTACTGGTCCACTGACCTAAGGTAAGTATTAGCCACCAAGGCCAACACATCTCTCTGAAATTGCTCTTTATCCTGAAAACCAATCTCAACTTTCTATTCCATGTGACTCTACACTAATAAAAGCAAAAAGAATACAAAATATAAATAAATAAAATAAGTTATTAGACTTGATATAAAAGGTTAAAAGGTCAACTGTGGAAAGACTTGAATATAAACTGCAGCTTGAAAACCACCAGGCTGTAATACACATCAATTTTCAAGCAGTATTCAAAATGATAAGATACATCACGTTTCTTCTTGCATGTTAAAAATATTCCCATAAAATTCCCAAATCCAGTCCCTACTCTGCAAGATGTTGCTTCCTTTTTCCTGCTTGAGGGTTGTAAACTTTTGACTGACATCTCCAACTGAGCTCACGGTGTTGTGCTGAGGGCTAATCTCTGTTATTATCATATATTAGCAAGCTAGCAATTCATAAATGCGCAAAGGAATCAGTGAGAGGTGCTGAAATGTGTCAGTCTACAACAGTGTGCAACCATTTGCTGTCATAATGTATCTGATATTCACGTCTGCAGTTTTCACTTTCTGGGTCATTCCACTAACAAACGTGCCTCCCACCCAAACCCCACAAAAGCAGATTTTTATTTTTATTTTTTTAACCAATGACTTAAGCATTTCCAATGAATCCAGCAGGAATGAGAGTGGGTTGAAATTTGGAATTTTTTAAGTAATCTTATTTTTACCCAGCATTTTTGAAACTTCAAAGTTTACCCAAAATGCACTTTTTGAAGTTTTAGGTGCTGAATTTTCAGAGAACAGATAAATGTACCAGTTTAATGTGCCAGTTCTTTCTGTTACTCTACACCATGGACATTAAACTGGTGCAGTTTTGCTACTGAAACTATCTGATATTGAAGTAAAAGCTGGACACAGAGACAACTGCTGTGAAAAAGGGGAAAAAAGCTGTTTGTTTTCAATTTGAGAGATTTGACTGCATTTTTTTTAACATGTCTTATATCCCTGAAAATGTAATGTAGCTACCTCTTGTATAGAAGGTATAAGGGATCACAAATGCTGAAAAAAAGGCAACTTGCAAAGTGTCAAATTTCAAATCACTTGCATAAAAATGCTCATACACAGAGTGAAAGCAAAGTGTTGTGTGGCTTAATCAAATAAGTTGATTCTAATCAGCTGATTCTGAGGGATCAGGTGGGAACTTTAGTCCAGTTTAAACTGATTTTATATGGAATGATCCAGAACTACAGCATATTCCAACTCTTTAAACGCTGTACTTACTAAGATATTCTTGAAGTGCCAGTTTCTGAACCTGGCTCACTCTTCTCTCTCTCCTCAGCAGGTAGTCTCCTTGCAGACATGGCAGAGAGTGGAGGACGTTACCTGCAGCAGCTCCTGATAAGCAGAAAAACAATAGATGACATCTTTAAATAAATCAGTAGGACGGCTGATATTTCTCTTGTTTGCGGGGACACTCGACGGATTTTCCACAAAAAGTTGACAGAAAACTTGGAAACTCGGGCCATGCCGTTTTAATGATGACAAGATACAGGCAGCGAAGGACTAATGAAAGATTCGTCGGAGCTGGGTGATGGGGTTGTGGGATCCAGTGTTTCTCAAGCAACTTTTCTCAACAAATGTTTTTAACTGTGTCATAATTATACTGCAAATTTGTGTGATGAGTAGTACAGTACTGTCATCCTGGAGGACTTATTGCAGTTGTGACAAAAGACGAACCTGCAGAGTCACGATATGATTTACAAGATACAATAGAAGACAAAACATCCATTTGCAAAACAAAGAGTATTTTGTCTAATCTTCCTGTGCATGCAACATGTGACAAATGGTTTAAAGCAGACAATGCTTCATCTTGTAGACATCATAAAGCATTGGAAACAAGTAGTTGGGTTAGTGCTCCAATATTTTGCAGCGAACATATGTTTCCTTAATTAAATTTGCAACTCTGTTTGAATGATTTTTCTGGTCTATGACAAGGAGCATAATTAGAATTTCACGATTTTGCTCATGTGCATGTCCTTCAGGTGTATATATGGATACTTGTATTTTCATTCAAACTATGCTGTGTCATTGAAGCAGTCAGGGCATCTTTTATAGTGTTGCTCTGCATTTAAAAGTATCTAAAGTAAAGGAAAATGTCCCCTGAAGGTTGCATAAAATGTTAACAACAACGGGAGCTCTCGAGAGGAAACATCATAGCAGGTCTCTTGAATCACATTTAAAGCCCGAGAATGATGAAGGACTTTTACGAGAAGAGGATCTTTTTCGTTTACGCAAAAAGTATATTTTTATTTTCATACTTGTTCATCCATCTGGTTATTTATAGCCTGAAAGTCCACACAGTAAATGATCTCTGCATCATGTCAGTCCTCACGCCTATTTCTCTATTGGTCTCTCTCCTTTATATAAAAAAATTAATGAAATAGTGAAAGCATCAAGAGAACAAGCGAAACAGTTCAATGTGATGAAGGCAGATTGGTGCAGTGAAGAAACAAATGGAGGCAAAAAAAGACGACATGAGCTATGATAAAGAAAATCTCTGGCACTTGAATGGGGCAGTGTTAAAGACTATAAGCTTCCAGTACAGCCTAACGTGATGAACAATAACCACCTCAAAGCTTCTGTGGGAGAAACCTTCTGTGGGCTTCTACTCCAATCAAGCTGAGGAGCCGCTTTAAGAGAAAAGGACACTTGAAGGGCTTTTTAACAAAAAAAATAAATAAAAATATGGCAGATAACAAATTGCTGTTAGAACTTCCAAAAGTACAAATATTGGGAAAATACTGAAGTGCTCTTTAAATGTGATTACAGTTGAACAAAACTTCCCCAAAGGGGCAGGAGAGACCTGAAGGGGACATGAAATTAACTTTTTATTTCAGTTGGACCACTTGTTTAGTTGAAGCTGTGACACAGAACTCACAGGGTCAAGTAAGTTTGCTTAAAACCCTTTTTATAATCACACTTACTATACCCAAAATACCATTCCCAATGTTGTCCATCCTGATTAAACATCCAATACATCCACCTGCCCAAGAACAGCCATGTTTGAAACCTTTTTTAAGAGACAATGATTGGGTTCACTGCAAACAGGAACTAATAATAACAAGAAGCACTCAGACCACAGAGCTGTGCCAAGGCAACTCGTTCTCTGGGCAGTATTTACTTTTAAAGGAATTTTTGTTTTGTTCAATATTCACTTGCTTTTCTTTAAAAAGTTTGTAGTGCAGATGTAAAATGTAAAAGTGGGATCAGAGGTCAAATGTGACATGATATTTGGATACAAACTATACTGCGATATTTAGAATCCCCATATGCCATTCCCTATATGCCTATATGTTACAAACAATGTACAGTAAAAACAATGGAAGTATGAAATAGTTCTAAATAGATGTAGCCAAGTGGCAGAAGGCTTTGACCTGGGTGGTATCAGAATCTCATCTCTGCTTTTCGCGGATGATGTGGTTCTGTTGGATTCATCAAGTGATGGCCTCCAGCTCACACTGGAACAGTTCGCAGCCGAGTGTGAAGCGGTGGGAATGAGAATCATCTCCTCCAAATCTGAGGCCATGGTCCTTAGCCGGAAAAGGATGGAGTGCCCACTATGAGTCAGGGATGGGTTCCTGCCCCACGTGGAGGAGTTCAAGTATCTCGGCGTCCTGTTCACGAGTGACGGGTGAAGGGAGCGGGAGATCGACAGACGGTTTGGTGCTGCGGCTGCATTGAGGTCCATCGTGTTGAAGAGAGAGCTGAGTGTAAAAGCGAAGCTTTCAATTTACCAGTCGAGCTACATCCCTACCCTCGCCTATGGTCACGAGCTGTGGGTAGTGACCGAAAGAATGAGATCGTGGAAACAAGCAGCAGAAACGGGCTTCCTCCGAAGGGTGGCTGGCCTCTCCCTTAGAGATAGGGTGAGAAGTTCAGCCATCCGGGAGGGGCTCAGAGTAGAGGCGCTGCTCCTCCACATCGAAAGGTTGAGGTGGTTTGGGCATCTGACAAGGATGCCTCCTTGGCACCTCCTGGGGGAGGTATTCCAGGCATGTCCCACCAGGGAGAGGGAGATGTGGGTTTCTCTGCTTAGGCTGCTGACCCCGCAACCCGGCCCCGGATAAGTGGAAAAAGATGGATGGATAGATTGGAGTCCCTTTGTCAAATTTCTAAAAGTAAATCCTTAAGATGACTTAAAGACCTTGGTGGATGTAAGACAAGCTATACACTACAACACTACAAAGTTTTACCAGAATTCATTTAAAATGCACACACTACCAAAAATATTACCTCCTTAGGAAAGGTAGTTATATCAGCATAGATTTAATAGTGCAAAGTTATCAAAATTTGTCTGAGTGGATACCCACACTGTGAGGGAAGTGACAGCAAAACCTTTATAGAAACCTATAGAAAATGCAGATAGTACAACGCCATAGATGATAAGTAGTTCCAGTTTCTCACATGAAAGGGCACACTCAGACACACTCTCACTACAAGAAATGTCCCATCTGGTTCCCTGTATAGAGTGTGCAGGAGGAAGACACTGGGAATTCTCCGGACTGTTACTCTCTATGTTACGCACTATTCCCACATGAGTGCAATTAGACATCAAACAAACTTTGCACTAGTTGGCAGGCGGGTAAAAGGCCATCTGATATCCAATCAGACTGAGTCGAAAACATATTATTACATGCACATCTGTTGGGTAATATCTATGAAAGTGCAGTGCAGAAGTGGATGTGTGAAAATGGCTACAGACGCCCGCCTACAAATATGTCCACATAAAATACCTGATGATGACAGAGGCTTCTCTCTCAGTAATGCGGACACAGTTGCCATGGCAGCCGCTCCATTAATTTGACTGTCTGAGTGCAGCATCCTGACCCTGCAGGCTTCACGCTCAGCGTTGTCCGAGCCCTGGACCAAGAGGAAGTAGGCAGCACTCTCACCTTTGACCTCAACATCAGGCACTAAAAGAAAAGAAAGACAGGAGCATTTGTTACTTATATCGACTGCTCTCAGAATTTTTTTTTTTCTTTTTTAATCTTTCTATTATGCTTCACTGCAGAACTGAAAAATAACTCACATTTTGTATGACTATTATTTCATCCTAATGTTTCTTCTTGGTGCATCATTGCCAAAAATTGTTGTTGTTTCAAGCATTATCTTGTATATCTATTCAGCACCACTTCAGAGCCTTTCCAAGAGAGAACTTTATAACTTTATTACCTATACCAGTATAGTCCCACTAACCAATGTACTTCCCTGCAGAAGAGACAGCTCTTTTCTGTTGCTGCCAAAGCGACTGTGACACTCCAGTTTTACCTGGTAAAGACTTTGGTCTCCTAGATAGAGATTCTCTCCAGCGCTGGGAGCTGAGTTGGCTGGCTGCAGGCTGTGCAATGGGAGTGATTACACAGGACAGACTGAACAAAGCTCCGACCTAGAGACAGAAATACAGCAGATTGGCATACACACAGTCCCCAACCAATGTCATATATGATCGATATATATGATTAATCATGCACATTCTGAATTTGTGATCTTGGAAGAGTTTTAATGTAATGAACAGGCTTCTTTAGTTAAGTGGATCTTTCTGTAGCAGACTTTTGTACATGTAAGAGCACAGCTTAGTTCCTCGTACCTTTCCACACAGTGATCGCAGCTGGTTCAACAAAAGTTTAGCTTTCACAGACTTCCCAGACAGGCATCTGTTTGTCATGTGTGAAGGAACAGCACAATATTGAGGCACAAAAGTTATCAACCACCTTTCAAAGACAGAAAAAGTCTTATAACAATGAAATAATACGGGGGGGGGAAGCTGTTTTGTTATCAACAATTTTAAAAATGTATATTAATAGCCATGACTGTTTTGGTTTCTGACAGCCAAGCTGTTTGTGTGTGACACATACTAAAATCTTACCTAATGCTGCAGCTGTTTCATTCAAGCAGGTGATGGAAGCAAAAGTTATGATATTCTATTTTTATTTTTAAGCATTCATACAAAAACACAGATACAGACACTTTAAAATAAGGATACAGTTCAAACTGGACGCTGGACATCAGGAAGCTTGGCAGGTCTGACAGATTAACCAGCTGAACCAAATCTAAAACTGGCGCATAGTAATGAAAGACCTGCAAATGAATCAAGAAAAGAAACAGAAAAGACAACATGATTAAAATAGATCATATTTTTCACACAGTACAGCCTTCAACTCCATTTAAATAAGCAATGTCAAACTCATTTTACACTGTGGGCCACATACAGCTCACTCTGATGTGAAGTGGGCTAGACCAGTGAAATTACATGATAAACATGTAGAAAAGTTTCTGGTAGATCATTGCTCAGCCTGTCCTGTAATTTTAAATTTAAAGTATAAAGTTTTCTTTAATTCACAAAAAATGTCCTTGTACTTTGGTGTAATATGACTGGAAATGTGGTGGGGGACTTTATCAATGGGAAAAGCACCAAAATCAATGAAAATACAGTTAAAAGATCAAAATCTGTCTACTCCTTTAAATTTTCCAACGCTGTCCAGTTGTTGCCAGGCCAATTATGGCAACCGGGCTTTATGTTTGACACCTCTGGTTTAATCCATCACATATCCCTCATATAAAAAAAAAATCCTTAAACATTTTCCAAGCAAAATTCCCCTAGACTTCCATAAACATAAAGAAAAAACAACACTAACACCTGTCCACTGCCTTTGTTCTATCAATGACATATCTTGCTAGAAGTGAGGAGTGACCTTGATACACTTTTAGGTTTTGTCATGATTAATGTGCAAAGACTGACTTTGAGCACAATCCTGACATGACATCTCTTGTTTATAAACCCCGATTGCCAATTCCAGTGAAATTCAGTCTCATAATTTATTGAATGTCAGACTTTTTAAAGTCTAAACTAAATGAAGATTTACATGATCTTGGGTCAAAATTAGAGCTTAAGAAAGCTGGAAACATTTATAAATCCCTTGTTCAGTTCAGTCAAGCCTCTGACTAACGCAGTGACCTGAAGAGAGATTATTAAGACCTCCAATATTCAACTGTCCTCATTATGTTCACTTAAAAGCACACTTTGTAAGAGTTTACGACTGCACGCTTCAGCAGTCACAAAATGACGTTGAACATCATTACTATAAATCTGATTTTGTCTGACTGTTGCGCTTTAATTCTAGTCCCATGGACAAATCCTAAGTCATGTTAATCAGCTCTATTGTTCATTAGACAGCTCTGTTCTGAGCTATAACAGGTTTTTGTGAAGGCAAAGACTCCTTCACTGCCTAACAATGACTAATCATATATTTAGCAACAATTTAGACAAAACATAGAGATACAATCGCTGTGACTGAACCTACACCTTTATCAGATGTATGGGAAACTGATTCATGCAAATTCTCAGTTAGGTGCTGCTAAATGTAATGATGTAGCTTTTTCCGCTCTTCAAGGAAAACAAGCAGTGCTGTTGAGAAAGAAAGAGGCTATCCAACCCACAACTTCTCAACAGCTTCGGAGAAAAACGCCTCATCTGAAGCTTGAGAATATTCAATCCTTTAAACAGAGACTAGATATGGGCATAACTAGTGGAACCCCCGTGTGTATGACTTTGTGGTTGGGTGACTGACTTCTAACATTAGATCTTTTTTCCATAAAATATCACTCACCCACTCACTGTATTCACATCAGTAACCACTATTCAAATAACACCCGTGCATAAAGACTGTCAACAAGCAGTTCAAAAGTGGTGGGAGGAGGAAGTATAAGGTTGTTTCCTGACATACGCTGACATGGCATAAACACCTCTTGGATATAAATAAATCTTTGAAATTTTCCTGCTGGTTCAATAAGTTTGTACAGCAAATATATATCAAATCACTAAAATAAGATGAAGAGGTAACAAAAAGCAAAATGTCTACTGTAAAACTTTAGTACATTAGCCATCAAAAAGTGCTCCTGCTTGTTTGTTACTGGCAAAAACTCAAAGGAGGTCCCCACCACTTACCAGCCAACTTTCACTGCAGGATAAACTGTGTGGGAGTGAGCAAAGTCTAAAGGTCTGAATGTTTGAATACTTTAAAACCCCAAAGACAATGCAATGTGAAGCCCTTTCCCTGTCTTGACAAACAGGGTTGATTCTCTCTTTAAAATGTCACTTAAAGAGATTAAAAGTTGTTATTTTAATATGCTGTAGGGCAGACGGAAATGCCTGAGAAAATTCACTAATAGCATTTTTCCTGATATACAGTACAGCTCCCTGGATGATACACTTACAGAATAGAAATGGTTTTGGTGCATTTACTTCCATGTTGTTTGAAATGAGTGAAATAGATTTGCAATTACTTAGATTATTGCTGCTCTCTACCCAGAAACATCCAGAATATACAGTAGGCAAAAAGTCTACCTTTTAGTCTATGATAATGGTAATATTACATTTTGTTCAACAATATTTTTAAAGTTAATGATAATTGCAAAAATATTAATGTTCCACTAAGGGGACTCCCTTTCCATTCAACAACACCTTAAGTGTGTCTTTTTTGACTGTTCATTCAAATGTGTGTTTGACGTTATAGTTTCAGTTACATGAGGGCTGGTATCAAGAAAATGAAAAGTCAATTCTGTGGCCTCCCCGTTCACTGAGTGCTAGTAATTATAATGTCACTTACTCCTGACAGTGAGGAGGTCTAACTAATAGTTTCTGTCTGAACCTAGTTTAGTGTGTGTTTGTCTGAGTACAAGTTGCTGCACAGTCATTTATCCCAGCAGTGTGGAGATGTGATAGTTTTGCTGTCCTCAGAGCTGCTTTTTTTAATTGTGTGCCAAAACAATCACTGCCATCTGCTTCTCTGTATAGAGATCTGATGAAACCCACACACATTCACATACACTCCCCGTCTCATTCTCCATAGACGCATAAATAAGCAGCATGCACAGACAAACTCTCAAACTCTGCTTTAACTGAACAATAAGTGAACACAACAACACACATAGTATCTGGTGCCAAACACAAACTCACATAGCAGACAGTGGTTACAGATATTATACATGTATAACACAGAACATGTATTGTAATATTATAATGTTAGGACTCATTAAAACAAGACTATTTTTTCTTTAACAAGTAGAAAACTTTGAAATTGTCTTTATTGCTAATCCAATGAATGTTAAAGGTACTCCGATTGTGTAAGTATAGACATTATCAGCTAATCGATGAGTTCTCAGATTCTAAATGTTAGTGAAAGTTGAAAGTTCATCACATTACAGTTCTGCTCTTAGAGATAAATAAAACTCCAAAAGGCACAACTGGTGTTGGTGGCTGACGCACTGGCACAAATCCCCTGTAAATACAAGTTGTATAACACATAATTCCCAGGTCTCAGTAGATCTTAATAGGGTATGAGCCTTAGTGACTTTATTCACCAGATTAATTTAAAGGCAAATGGCTGAGTAAGAACCAGGAATAAGAAATAATAAAACCATCATAAATATAAACCACTGAGAATACTGCCACTTTCTGTGATTGCCATTATTATAGTAAGAACTAGAGTTGGACTTTCCTTTATGACCAAAGGGGTTTGGGACTAATATTCTCCTCAACTCGATAACATGTTAGCTTTTATCTTATATGCCATGCATATGACACTGAAAGCTGAGTTTCTAGAGTGATGAACCAGATGAGCTACTAAATATTGCATATGCATCCAGAAAATTTTTAGACATGTTTTATTTATCCCAAAAGGCCCGGCTGTTTGTAAGTGTGACATCTTTTTGATGCTGGAGAAATGCTTTTATTTCTTCAGTATTCTCTTTTGTGATGAAGTAGATGACGGTTCTTGGCATACGGGATCCAGTTCAGATCAGTTTATGTGCAATAATGGACTCCAAAGTACTTTTTTGGTATGAGTAGGAAGCTTCAAACACACCTGTTCTTACCACGAAATCGGGTAGATTAATGTAACTATTATAAATTGTTGTTTTCTAAACTCGTGTGAGAGGTTTAGTAGATTCATCTGCGGTATCAATTTGTTAATCCAAGATAACTCTGTTTTCAAGTTATTATATTCACAAGATTTTCAGAAAACCTGTAGGCCAAGATTTTTTGTAGACATACAGTTAGGTCCATATATATTTGGACACTGTTTTTGTTTTTACCTCTTTATTGAAACATATTCCAATTATGGACATAGACATAATGTGTAGACTGTCAGCTTTTATTTGAGGGTATCCACATTACAATTTGGATGAAGGGCTTAGGAGTTTCAGTTCCTTAAGATGTGCCACCCTCTCTTTAAAAGGGACCAAATGAAATTGGACAGTTGACTCAAAGGCTATTTCATGGGCAGGTGTGGGCAATTCCTTCATTATGTCATTATCAATTAATCAGATAAAATGCATGGATTTGATTTGAGGTGTGGTGCTTGCATTTGGAAGGCTCTGCTGTGAACAGAGAGCATGCAGTCAAAGGAGCAGGTGAAATAAGCCATCCTTAAACTGCACAAACAGAATGAACAACACTCTCCAGGAGGTGGGCGTGTCCATATCCTAGTCTAGCATAAAGAGAAGATTGCATGAAAGTAAATACAGAGGGTTCATTGCAAGTTGCAAGCCACTCATAAGCCTCAAGAATAGAAACGCTAGATTGGACATTGCTAAAAGAAAAAAAAAGCCATCACAGTTCTGGAAAAACATTTTTGGACAGATGAAACCAAGATCAACCTCTACCAGAAAATTAAAAAAGGTTGTCTCAGTCCAAATATTTATGGACCCAACTGTACCTATGGTATCAATTTGAACCTCCTATGCCGCTTCGTTCTCAAGTTATTGCATTCACAAGATTTTCAGAAAAGTTGTTCTTTGACCTTGACCTTGAGGTCGGGGTCACTGACAATCAAACTCATCCGAGATTTTTAGCTGATACACAGTATGGCACCGGCTGGTATGAATTTTTTTAGCTTCACAAATATGGTCAAAACCAAGACTACCTAAATTAAAAAGGTATACTACACTGGATTCCACATTAAATAAACATATGTATATATTTATTTGAAAAAAAGTTACTCCTATCAGCATCCCTTCTAATCATCCCTTCTGCTGATATCTTACTCTCTGCCTGCATTTTCCTCTTTTCTTATTATTTTGCAAAGTTTGTGACAAGTATGCAACCTTTGGCCGGTGGGTGTGCAGCGCCCAGCTATTTAAAGCAGGATCATCACAGTGGGTCTTTCCAAGCAGACCAGGAATGTCCAAATGGCAATCCATTAGATAGTTCTGGAGATTTTTACCATCACACTGTGTGCTGCATGCTGCTAATGAGGCTAAAAAAATGCCAAAAGATTCCCAGTTTTATTTTCTATCCATTATATTCGACTGTATATGAAAAACAAGTCTACGCTTTTTGTCATTTCTGATAACAGTGAGCTGGAAGCAGACGTTGTATATAGACTGCAGTTTATACATGTGGCTTATTAACATTTACTGATAATATTGTTAAGAATAATAGTATATTAATAAAATTAAGAGTTCTGTAAACACTGAGTTAAATATATTGTCAGAGAACACAAACATGATATTTATGTGAATACCAGTTTAAGGTTTTGGCATGAACTCATATCTGTCATGTACAATCAACAGTTCTGACACACAGGCATTAACTGAGTGGATGGAGACATCAAGATGAGCTGACAGCTCAGTAACAGCTTCTCAGTTCCAGAGAGTGAGTGCCGAGTGATATAACTCCATTAAAAATACTCTCTTACAAATGATATATTTTAAAAAAATCAGACTGCAAAGCAGGAAAAGGATTTCCCATGGAAGAAGCCTTCACCACTGGCCTGCCTCGATGAGATGATAAATCTTTATTTCTGTGTCATTTTCTGGTGGCAAGGTCATAACGGACATAAAAGGTTGGCAATAATTTGGCTTATAAAATACATTTGATTTATCTGACTGATGGATCATCTGTCACAGGTTGCACAGTGTGAATAAAGGGCAACCAGGACGTGACGCTTCTCATTTGGAAATAGACAGTGGGGGGTTCGTTCTACTGGACAGCTTGAAAGCAAGACTGGCTCTACAGTTATACAAACTGGGCTATTATCTGCTCTGCCAAAACTTTACCCTGAAGTTTGTACAAACACACACAGAGAGTAGTCTTTTCTCAAGCCGAATTACAATTCTCAATATAAGATGTTCTCACTGACAAAGTTTGGATCAAGTGCACACCCTACAGCACTCTGGCAGAAGACTGCTGCTGTGAGCAGCTGCTCGCAAGCTGGGCATTAAATCTTTGTTGGAGGACACAACAAGGACTAATTTGACTTTCTGGATAACAAAGTCAGAGAAAATAGTTAACTGATTACTGAGCTGGCTGTCAAAAACTTGAGCACCAGAGGATAGCCTTGTTTTGATTAACTGAACTGCTTCCAAAGTTTGGTTTGAGGTCATTTCAAGTTAAATTCAACAAAAGGTCCAATGAAACTTAGGAGTCAGAGCTCACCTCAGACTGCAGTTTGTGGTCAGTGGTCATGTGTGGAGCTTCCAAAAGACCAGACTCTGATATCTGATGCAGAGAAAACCCATCAAAGCGGAGTTCCGACACACACTGAGGAGAAAAATAATACATGACACAGTCAGTGTAAATGCAGTTAGAAACATTGTACAACCTACAACAGAGAAATGCAAACGGTTTGGCATCAGCGCATTTTAACAAATCCTACAGCTTCAGTGTTTGTCCGAATAATACCTCAAAAATAACTCGGCATAGCTCTGCCCTTTGGAGTTACGTGTACACAAACACATATAGAGACATAATAACTGTATCAAATGGGAGTAAAATGGTGTTGGTTGCTCTCAGAGAAGGGTTTATTCTTTTGGGAATTTTCCTTTGTTTGGCTTCTCCAAACCTTTCAGCTTTTACTGAGTGTCTGTTGAACTCACTCGTTCAGAGAGCAGCAACTCAGAAAAGGTCACTTTAGTGAAGGAGACGCTGCGAGCTTGCCTTAGAACACCATACTTGGAGCACATTGGTTGATAATCTAACATACAGTGTCTATACACTTTACTGTTAGGGTCACAGACTGTACACAAAAGATAGTCAAAGCTTCCTGGTCTTAAAAGTGAGGGCAATGCAGAAGTGCCCCAAACCTGCATTCTTTCTAAGTCCTCTGGTTTCAATTAAATAAAAAAAAAAAAAAAAAAAATTGAAAGTCTGGGTATATAAAAGGTTATGGGACTCCCAGTCCATTACACAGTCCAAGAGATTGTTCTGTGATCACCTTAGCAAAGTTATTTATTTAATTGTTTATTCCATGACTGTTTGGCCAGTGGTTCCTGGAGGCTGCTGTATGACTCTGGGTGAAATCAGTTGGTGCCCCAAAAAATGTCCTTGAGATTGCAAATGTCCTTGGTTGCCCACAGGAAATAGAGAACAGTCACCTCTAAACTGAAAACTGTGCCTTACCACTACCACCGACAAGTTTCGAAAGGCAGAATTTTGAATGCAAATGATGAATGACCACGGTAATGGTAGCAATGAAAGCAAACACAAGGAGGTTTTCAGTGCAGAACCTAATACATCCTTACAACCCGCTTTCATCTAGAACTGCCATCCTCCAGCAACCACTCGCACTCATATACCAGTCAGGTCATTCATATTTCTTCCATAGCAATCAGTGGCTGTCAGGGGGTCACCAATGGGTCCCTTGGCCCATGTGACTGAAGCCTTGGTAACTTCTTTCTTTTATAAAGTGGACAAGATAATGTTCCCTTTATGAAAGATGGCTCCCACTAGAGTTAACAAAGCTGATAAAGGAGCTTCTTCAGGGTAAGCCTGCGTTGTGTTCCTCAGATTCTCAGATCTGCCTCTTACTTGTCACGTGCAGTTTGAAAATACCAAGATGGCGACAGCAAAATCGCTTCACTGAACCATGGTCGATGTCCCAGTGTCCGTGTCCAGCTTTTACATACAGTCTATAGTAGTGGGTCTAGATGAGAGATGTCATTTTTTAAAGGCTATATAAATCATTTTCAATTTTGTTTTTTCTGTTTTTAATATTTTCACTTAAAGACTAGAAGCAGAGTTTTCCGAATATTAAGGTCCAAACTGAAAAATATACAGTAATGAAAAAATAGAAACTAAAAAATACAGTTTAGTTCTTTTAAAAAAAAGTCCCTATCTCAGAAATACCAGACTTGTGCCCGTCACCAACCCTGCACTCTTTTTATAATATTAAAAACAAAACAAAACAAAACCCCCCACACATACTAAAGCACAAAGACGCTACTTTGAGCCGTTTCAAGAAAGCTAAGATCTATATTTTCAGCTGATCAGTGTTTAAAATCATAAAATAGGACCTGAAAGTCTCAGCCAGATTTCCAAAATAAAAAATTTAAAAAAAACACCATCAGTATCAGACATGCAAGGAAACCTCACAGTGAAACAGATTGCTGATTCTCCCCAGAGGGCCATGAAAGAACAGCACAAAATTGGCAAATTCAGTCCAGAGAAAGCAAAACTACTGCACCTGCCAGAGTTTTCACTTAAAGACAAAAAAAAAACAAGTGTGCCTGAAGTAATCTCCAGAGTAGGAACAAAAAAAAAAAAATGCTGTCACATCACCTCAGCCTGGTTACTTTGACGCCAAAACACAGTTACTTTGTAGGTAAGCAGGAAATGCATGGAAACAAGCAAATGTGAGGACACCTAAACACACATCTACATGACTGTAAAACCCTTGTTTCAGAATAATTAGCATCAATGCGATGCTACAATAACCTTCACTCTTTAAAATGCTATTCATGAGATTATTGGCCCAGACTGGAGGAACCTGTTCTATTTCACAACAGCACTGCAGAGTTGATCAAATTGATGTTGAAGTTCTTCCCCATCGAATCTCAGTCTGCTTTCTTTCTAATGGCCAGCTAGTCGCTTCTTTATACACTTTATATCACTCAATTTATGACCTCCATAAACACTCTGCTGATGTGTTTATGGTCTCAACTGCTACTTTCAAGTCTTTCTGAAACGACATGATGTTCAGTTAAATGACAGGTGCAGTTAAAAAGTCAAAAGGATCATAAAGTAAGGTGTGCATTATGGTGGGCCTACCTTCTGAGTAGCAAGTTGCTACTGTATGAGCATGACAAGGAGAAAGGAAAATGTCAAGAATATGACAGCCAAAAGTAACTTGACAAACTGCACCATAAAGCTATAATTTATGTTTATTAATTCCTTATTTGCATCACCTTTTAAAAATATTTTAACATAGAACAGTACTATACTGTGTACAGTACTCAGTATCAGCAACAGACCAGTGATCTTCTTTAACACTTGGCTTCAATAAACTTCATGACCCAGTAAAATTTACAAAAAAAAAAAAAAAAAAACTTGATAGGAGGGGGGTTTAATGGGTCAAAGTGGGCCAAGCTGGGCTGAACTGGTACCAGCTACTTCAGCTCTGCCAGGTCAATGCCAACAGGACAGTGCCTTTTCCCATGACCCTTTAATGACCTCCAGTAATTTTCCAGATTCATTCAGCATGATGTGAGGCAGAGATGTTTAGCATTTGTGCAGAGCAGGGATAGTGGATATATTGGACAAAGGATGCTGGAGATGGAGCTGTCCAGCAGGAAGAAAAGAGGAAGCCCTCAGAGGAGGTTCATGGATGTTGTGAAGGAGGACATGCAGAGGTTTGATGTGACAGAGGAGGATGTGTTCGTAATAAAAAGCCCAGGACAAGCAAGCTGGTAAGTTCAAAAGGACACAGCTTTTTCTCCGGCCCACAACAGTTTTTGTCCAGAAATTGCACACACAGACACACAAAGTCTCACATACACAGTGGTTAAAACAAAAGATGTTCAGTCCCTCAACAGCCTGTACCTACCAAACAGCTTCTTTTCCTTCATTGCTCCTTTGAAACCATCAATTACACCCACATTGCTAAGTTTGGAACAATTACATCCTAGCATGTGTATACAGACACAAGACTTCACAGTCTTCTCTTTGGTAAGCACAACAGCACCCACAGACGCACTTTCCTAGAGGTCTCCACTTTCCTGTAACTGACAAACAGCTGAGGTTTACAGCATCCACAAAATCTTTCTTAAAATCCTCCGTCTCAATAGTAAGCTGGCCCTTTTGGACCCCCCGAGTTATAAAGACCTGCTATGCAGCTGCTGCAGTAAAAATTACAATGTTTTTTTGTTTGTTTGGGGTTTTCTTTAACCAAAAACCTCTATTACTGAGTTACAGAGTTTATGGAATATGTGATGTAAATTAAAGTTAAAATTTTTGCTTAAATCCATTTCCGTCTCAAACTTTGATCACCAAGTGAGAAGTGTGACCAATTTTTTTGGAGCTGTGCTTTGTTAAATAGCTTCACTTTTCCAAATTCTGACTGTGGTGAGGCAGTGTCCTGCAATTTCAAGAAGTTGATAATAACAGCAATTTGATATTTATTCAGTGTTTCTTCTGTTCTTTTGTTTAAAACATTCACCCCATTCACACAACTGTCCTGTGCACATCCAAGTACATCAGTGGTCACAATGAGCATCTTGCTGGAGAGAGTGTCTGAAAATGTGCACCATCTCCAGAAGTTACCCCAGCAACCCTTACCTTCTTCTCTCTGATAAGCAGGCTTCCCCTCCACATTTCTTTGGAGTCGATACAGCTGTCCAAGTCAGCCAGCTTGACCAAAGCGGCGCTGATGGAGGACGCCATTTTCTGCCATCTGAATGACGAAAACAAGAATCGCTTAATGAGTCTGAGTAACTTTTATTCTCTGTTAGACAGCGATATGCAAGCCCATGTGTCAGGTTTTCTTATTGCCTACAACAGTTCTGCAACTGTTAATCGTACATTCACGTTATACCAATAAGCCTGTCACATTTAAGATGTCTAGTTCTTATCAGGTAGGTGGTGTTTTGATGCCTTATGTTGGGGGGTGAAAAAGGTCATTCTGGCATCTCCTGAGATTATCTGTCTTCATGTTGCCAAAGTTAATTTGTTGCTTTTATCATTAAGAGTGCTTCTGCAGAAATGTTCATCCATGTGTACCCATCCATTACTTCAAGTCACTTCTCTTATTTATCCATCTAACTCCCCCTAGTGGTGAGCTAGGAGGATTTCACTAATAATGGGTTTGTGTACATTCCCAGTCATCCAGGTCATGGTTGTCTTAAGAGCTTAAAAATGAAGAAAAAAAAACTGGACTTCTTTAAGTCACTGGAAACCCTCTCATGCATACTCATCGACTCCCATCACCCACTGAAACACAAACTTGGGTTGAGCAGGACCCTACACCACACCCTACCAACATTCCCTCTAAGAGATGGAAAGAGGAGGAGGACACATGTAAATAAAGCTCTTAAAACATGTGGTTATCCCAACTGGGCTTTCATCAAATTACCAAAGATACACAGGAAAGAAGATCAGGCATTAACTAGGGAGAAAGGCGATGACTGATGGAACAACATTGTCATCCCTTATTTACCAAGTTTATTACAGGAAACAGTAGAATTTTCTCCAACTGCAGCATCTCAGTGCACTTTAGTCTCAGCCACACTTAGACAAAAACTGGTTCATCACAAGGAAAAAACTCAGACACTGAGTGTCTGAGTGCACGCTGTGCTGTGCGGTGAGGAGCACTCAGACCTCTACATTAGAAAACCAAAACAGCCACTCCGCAAACACATGGCACAACACAGGAGAGTCACCTCGACAGTACATCTGCAGCTAAAAGATGAATGTCACTCTTTGGATGATGCCAACGTTGACATACTGGACCGGGAAGACCAATGGTTTGGGAGGAGTGAAAGAAGCCATCAACTGTCTGCCACCTACAACGCAGTATTAACCTCCACTCACACCTCACTTTAAGTGACCTCAACAAGTCACATCATAAGATGGGCCAAGTACTCACACTGATTTCATCTATAACCCCAAGTAATGATAATGGCCTACACCTTTTGTCACACCTTGGCTCGTGGAATGACACACATAATCAACAGTGGGCCCAACGACCTCCTTCTGAGTGGAAAACCTGTACTAGGGATTAAATCCCTGGGACTCTCCACCTTTTGTTTTTAGAACTGAAGAAGCCTCTTGGATGAGAGGTGAAACTTTTCTTTTTTTTTCCAGCTCTTAAGTTCACAAATAGCACTATTTGAAAAGTTTCCTACAGTAAAAACAAGGCTCCTTTCAAAGTTACAAAATAAAATCTAAGAATTAAAGGACATTACAAAAAAGCCCCTTTTTCATAGGTTGGATTGCTGTTAAAGAGTTTAAGTGAAGCCCTATTTGGCATTCTTCAGTAAGAATAGAGTGTAATGCATGGGTATTTTTCCATCTTCTCACCCAGGTGTGTGCTGTGTGATGACACTGATCTTTGCAGCATGCCAGGAAGACATGTGCTTGACGGCTCCCAGCAGAGGCAGCAGGTCTTTAACAGGAGGGGACTGCTCAGCAGAGCCCAGCACCAGCACATCCAGCAAGGCTTTACCTGATTGAAAAAAATAGGAAAGAAAAGGACACTGTGTTTCCTTCTTTTATTTATTTATCTTTTCTTTTTCCACATCCATCTCTTGGTAGGATGTATCAAGGCAAGTCGTGAGCTTTTAAAAAGTAGGCAGAATCGCTTGTTATCAAATCCAAATTTCAAGAATTGTAGTGACTCTGGCTCCTCGGGGTAACTAAAGTTAGAGGGTAACTGTTTCTGAACTCCTGCGGAGACTGTGTGCCAAAAAACCTTCTCTTAAAAAAAACAAACAAAAAAGAAAACACTTCACGAGGGAGATTTGCAAAGAAGTCAGAGCAGTGGTGAGCACATATTTATGCAGTACAGCAGGCAACCTTTTCCACAAGGTTGCAGCAGGCGGATTTTCAGAATCTAACTGCTTAAAATTCGACAGCACTCTTTTAAGAAAGTCGAGGAGTTCAGCCTCAGCAAAGAAGTTTTAATTCCTTGATTTGGCTAAGACACAATCGCCCCATGAGAAATTATTTTGTGCAGCAAACTTCTTGTTCTTTTTTCCCATCAGTAAAACAAGCCAATCATTGTTCTTCTTCTTAATGCAGAATGGAAGAAACTTAAGTGGCGAACTGCGCTCTAAAGGTAATCATCGAAACCACCTGAGAAGTGCTGTGTGGAAGCATTGTGGATTAAACATCTTCAAACGAGATTTTTATTTTTATTTTTTAAGTAAAAGCCTTATAAGATCCAAGTTAGCACCTTCAAAACTGCAAGCAAATTATAAGGCGAAAGATATATAACTATATAAAGTATAAAAAGAAAGTGACCAATGTGAACTGGATAACAGTACCTGGAGGTGGAAGCTTGTCTGACAGCACATGCAGTCCTTCTGCAGCCTCCTCCATCAGCCTGTTAAAAGTTGAGAACAGATGAGCTGACATGTCACTGTCATGCAGATTCTTGAATGGATAGATGGAGCAAATCCCTGTTACGGACAATAACTGCAGACATTATCATTATTATCATCTCACTCTGTCAGTGTCAGCTCATCAGCCTTTTGGTCCGGAGCCTCCTGGTTCTTCAGAGAGCCCAAACAAGCTTCCAAAGCAGTGGGTTTCTCCTCCTCACTGTCACATCTGTGAAGGCTCAACTCTTCCCATTTAGAGGTGCAAAACTGCCAAACAAGAGACAATTACTAAACTAAATACAGAATTCTTTATTTACAACTTAACAGTTTGAAAGGTCTGCATTTGTTCCTTGTCAAATGTGTGTCAATGTGGTTAAGTATGAAGCATAAAGTGCTTTTGCAGTTTTAATAAAGGCATTCTGTACCAATTCCTAACTTGCCATTGCCAAGATGAATAAAACTGATATTGTATTTAATAAGTAAGAAGTAAGGAAGGAAATGGCACAATAGCTACGTTAGTGCAGACTTTGACAACTTGTGACAATTCAAAGCATCACACACAAAAAAAGCTGTATATACAGGCACCATATCTATGCTCTTGAATCTTCCAAGTGTCTCACCTGTGCACCTCCGTGACAAGCCTGAACAGCAAAGTACCACCTCCGAGCTGACGGGCTGCCACTGAGAGAACAAGCTGGGAAAACATGCAGTGAGAAAGATGTAAGGAAGGGAAATAACTTGGTCTCTCTTACCACTGATACAACACTATAGCTTTTACAGCTGTGAAACATTAAGTACACTGCACGATTCAATAACTTGTAGAACCACTTTTAACATCAATAACTTCATCTTTTCTCACATGGTTGTTGAGAAATTTTGTCCCACTCTTATTTACAATGTTGCTTAAGTTCACTGATTTTTCAAGCACAGCTCTCTTACGTTTTTGCCACTGGATTCCTGCCAGGCTGAGGTCTGAACTTTGATTGGGCCACTGCAACATCTTGATTCTTTCTTTTTCAGCCATTGTGAGTAAGCAGATTTGATGCTGTGCATGGGATCATTGTCCTGTTGCATTAGCCAACCTTCCAAACTTCAGCTGTCAGATAGATGGATTCACATTTGACTCTAGAATACTTTGCTATACAGAAGTTCTGACAATGCAACAGAGTCTTACATAAACTGTTTGCTTTGTATGTATATGTTTTATTTTGCAAACTACTACTTCTTTTGAGCTTTATCTTATTTTAGCCTCATTTATTCATAAATAGGTTTAAACGGTGTTCCTTTATGATTGTTTTGATGACCAATTTAGAATCTGGCCAAGAAATGACCCCTGAAAATTGAACATTTACAGTGATGCTGCAGTATTTAGAATAGATAGATAGATAGATAGATAGATAGATAGATAGATGCTCAAAGTTATCTATCTGTTACTGTACCTGGAAACACAGAAACCTTCTCTGACTCCTGAGTGGAGATGTCCACAAGTCTGCCATATATCTGCTTTAGTGGCTCCAAACCTGCGATCAATGAAAACTGAGCTGTCAGGATTCATCACAAGCAGATTTCTGATTTATTTAAGACTGAAAAGAACAACTAGTAGCAAATTTGTTAAAAGCTGCTAGCATAGTTCACTCTTCAAATTCTTTGACCGGATAACCATCGTGATTACAAACAAAATGTGAAACACACACGTACAAAGGGTAACAAAGTCAGGACGGTATTAAGAGCTCAGCCAGACGAAGTTTACAGTTACAAAGCTAACACAGGCTAAGTCTGCACACTTTTAAGGTACTGGTAGAGGAAGTATTACATGTTTCCAAGTTAAATGAAAACTTACATTTAAAACCATCCGGCGACTCGTCATCAGTTCGGCAAAAAGATATAACTAAAACATACCGGTCCATCTCCAGTAAATATTAGTAAATATAGGAGTGCTGTTTGTTTATTGGGCTCTTTCGGTTAATAGAAAAACACTCGCGCACTGTCAAATTTCCCACCAGTTCATCTTCTTCTGCACAAACTAACATGCACTGTCAGCACTCAAAAGGCTCTTCACCGCCATCTATTGGACTGAGACGGAAGTACTTCATTTGTATTAGAGCTGTTCTAGGTAAATTAATAATATTTAATGCGGTCCGCGACAAATACATGTGCGAATAAATCACACATAAATCAGTTTGCATGGTACTATTTTAATTTTAGAATGGTATCTGTGGTTTTAACTCCCACCTTCTTCTCACCTGGTGTTTACTGGGAAGTCTGCTTTGTGGTATTTCTAATACAGTATATTGCACCATGTTATGAGCCTGTCACTAAATTTGATGAAATGAAGCAAGCACATTCAAGGGAAGAAATTTTATTAAAATATACTTTGTTAGTACAAAATATACCACATTATCACAGGCGTATTGCACTTAATTTCATTACTGTCTGAAAAATATATGTAACTAAAGAGAGTGTTGAAACTGTTGCTAAATCCATGTTTTACTGTTTATTGGTACATTATGGTAAAATGGTAGCAAAACACTAGTTGATTTCTACAGTGTGTTCCTGGACGTAGACAATATAGTGGTGTGTGTCATCTCCCTGAGTAAGGACTGTCAGTGCTTCCAGGCCGTGTCCCTCCTCTAACACCATCACCTGGTCACCATTTAGGGCCCCCTCTGTGTTTACCACCATCAGCTGGTTGCCGCAGTTGCCGACTTCCTGCTCGTCGGCCACCTGCAACTTCAGACACAGCTCAACTCAACTTTTTGCCGTTTTGTAAAATCTAACCTGCTTAGATGGTGATGTTTTGTCGCTCACCTGCTGTACAACAGCTACAGTGCCTGGAGCCATGGCGACCATCGAGGTGACGGCATCCTGAGTCTCTGAACTGAGCTCAGTGATCTGCTGGATGTTAACTGAACAGAAAAGGCACTAAATGAATTCAGTGTTACAAAGGACATAGGTAAATGCATATTACAAGCACATAAAACAGCTTCAATTATCCTGAAGCTGTTGATGCTTCTTGAAGGTTTTACCGTTGTCCTGCAGGGTTGCTAACGCTGCCTCTGACAGGTGCTGTTCATCCTCCACAGACACATACTGTGCCTCTACTTCCTCTCCCACCTACGTATTCATACACAAGGAAGAGATGATAATAAGTTAGTTTCTAGTTTCTACAAATAAATCCAATGGTAACATTCTACAGCCATGGGATACTAAGGTGCTGACATGGTGTGGATACAATGTTTACCTTCTTTACTTAGCCAAACAGCACAGCGGTAAATAACAGCAAATTCATAAAAATTCATCCTCTGGGGACCACGAGTCCATTGTCTACATCTTGAAATATGTCACGGATCATGTAAAACCTTTGAATCACTATCAGTTCAAGTAACAGTCCCTATGTTTGGATGCATGCTCAATCATTCATGTATAGAAATCCTGCTCATCTGGATGTGGGAGAAATATTTTCTCATTCATTTAAGTGACTTTTTCAGTGTCAGATTAAGTTACGTAGTAGATTTCCTGCTGAAGCATAAATTGGGTGAAAGTAGAAGCTCTTAGCCAGAGACTGTTTGTTTTCCCCAATGTATAATTCACAGCAATCCTCCAGGTACTTCACTACATGCACTACATTACTCTCTTTGTGCCGGGGGACCCAATCCTTGGTGTAGACCAGTTCTTTGGCGTAGTATGTTTTGGGGTTTGAAAGCCACAGAGATGTGATTTTAAGAGAAAATCAGCTGTTCCAATATTCCTGATACCTAAACAATAACCAAAGAGTCTTACTAATGCAGCAGTTATTCTTCTCTTCTGGCTCAAGCAGATGGCACAACACAGAAGAGCTACAGTAGCTCGCCGGGCCTCGTTTCTCTACATCCGGATAAACAGAATACCTTTTCTAGGCTAACAGTCCAGACACTTCAGCGTTCACACCCAGCTAGCTTTATTTTATTATCATTGTATGTAGTGTATTTGTTTACCTCCCAAGGGCCTTCTACCACTTTGAGACTGTGTTTGCTCTTCAGGTGACGGTTCAGCTCCCACTTTGTGCCATAAACAAATTCACATTCGGGACACTTCATACCTCCTAAACATAAGCACACACAAAGAGCTACATTACACTTTGTTTGAAACCCTACATACTCTAAGTCAGACAACAATTACAGCTACGACAGAGATCAGACAATGTAGTAACCAGAGCTTGCCAAGAGAAAACAAATGTCAACGTCGTATTCAAATGTTTTACAAATGTCTAGCTGCAGTGAAATTATATTTTAAATAATAATCAAGGTGCCTGGACACAGTGGAGGGAGAGCAGAGTTAGGACCTTGCTGTTTCAGAGCGTCAGGGTTTGGCAATCCGGGTCCGGCATTCTCGTATATCTGATCCGGGTGCTTCACATTGTAGTGCCGCTTCAGAGCGCCAGCAATGTTGCAGGAGTAGTGACAGTGAGCACAACGAAACGGCTACAGAGACAAACACATGCGACATGTTAGTGCTGCTGTTTAATTTTAGCTTTCTCTTGATGGAGCATATCTCAAGCAAGTTTTTTTTAAATACAGAATGCTGATGGGTCATTTCATTTGAAATCAGCCAACTTTTAGAACATTTTCTGCTCGACCGTTTGAGATTTGCATGAAAGTCTAGTGGTCCAAGGAGTTCAGTGTAAGGATTACAGCTGCTACTATTTTCAGTCATCTGTATTTATTTATTCTACTCTTTTTTTATTAGTATATATTTTCTTCTTTGATATTTGATAAATGACGCTAAAATCTCACAGCAATCATTATAGGTGTTGAAGCTTTGTATCATAAAACTCTTATGCAAATCGCTGACTGTGAGCAGAAGGCCCGTGTTGATTTGAGATGGAATCATGGACCCTGATGGTTTGTTGCTCTACTCATATTCTGCTAAAAGATAAATAATAATAAAACTGAGGATGGTAAAGTTAGGTGTGCAAATTTGTAATCTGACCTTAAATTTAGCGTGCTGCTCCATGTGTCTGAGTAAGGAAGGTTTAGAGACCGAGGTGAAGTCGCACTCCGAACACTGAAACCGCTTCCCTGGACAAACGCAGAGTAAACACTGTGACATTTATCATCACTGCTCATTAAGAGCATTTGTGACATACACAAAGTTATCATTAATTCTAAATTATGATATTAAAGAAATACATAATGTAATTTTAACAAAGTGCATACCTTCATCTGTGTGGCTCAGTCTGTGGCTTTTCAGCGTGACTTTAGATTTGAACTTTTTCCCACACAGATCACAGAGGTGACGTCTCTCTGTATTATGTCGGTTCATGTGAGTCTTCAGGTTGCTTTTACTGCGACCTGCATAGTCACACACGTTGCAGACGTATGGCTTCAGACCTACACACACAGACACCAACATACAAACACACACTTAACAGGTTGCCAGCAGAAAAGATTATTAAGCAATTAAATTAAATTATTCAGCAAAAAATAAACAGACATTTTGAACATGGAAATCTTTGTTTACAAATGCAATCAATGTTTTTACTCCTGAACTTTTAAGAAATACGCGCCTAAAAAGTGGATATTTTAGGGATACTTGGTGCCAATTGTATTTACGAGTGACCGTTGAAAAGGTCCAGCCATCGGTGACCTGGATTAGAGTCAGCCAAGTATTGGAATCGAAAGAAAGAAAAAGAAAATAAAGCCAGATAAACTTTTTTGAAAATTGTTGTTTTATAAACTGGCGAGGTGAAAAAACTTATCAAATCAAGCGAGTACAGCAGGGGCCAAGAAACACCAGCAGGAATAACAATTTGCTTCCTCAAGACAAAATGTTGTACTCTACAGCAGATATGAACAGGCTGTATATATTAAGCAGCTTCAGCCGAGCAGGGACATATTCTTCAGTCTTAAAGTAATTTTAGCAATCTCATTCACCTTAAAAAAAAAAAAACGTCTGCAGAACAAAAAGTCCTGCTGCAGAGACCAGTGCAAAAGAAAAATAGCCATTAAAGTGTTTCTCTTGCCAGCATCACACATGGACAATTTTGCTTGTTTTTGTTTTCATCATTTTAAGAGTAACTTGACTAATGGGCCAATTTCCCTCAACAACATCTGCGTGTGTATTTGCAGTCTGCTTCATTCTTCTGGACGACGGCCAGGAGGAAGAGGGACAGATGGAAACTCAGCTTTCAAAATAATGATACAGTAAAACTCTGTGCAGAGGTGCTCGCCCACATGTGCTGAGGACTTGTGCTGTGTGCATGTTCGCCAGCTTTAAAGAGCAGAGCGTTATCAGACCTTGATGGGCCCAGATGTGCTGCTGAAAGTCACTGCTGTTCTTTAGGAAGTAGGAGTCACAGTAAGGGCACTTCTCTGCACGCTGTACCATCAGTCCTTTACCTTGCATAGGAAGAGTGTCTGTCCAAAACATCCATGCAAACAAAGAAACATGCAGTAAATGTACAAGATGGAAAATTTCTAATGGGCATCAAAATATTGTGAAGGTTAGCAGCAGAAACTAGCTTTGCTATTTATTTATTTATCTTAGCCTTGTGTGTCAGCTTTGGCTGAAAGCAACTGCAACACTTTGATCATTTAAAGGTCCGGGTGTAAAATCTAACCAGTAGATGTCAGCAGATTGCAGTCAATTGTTGCTGTTAAGCAGCATTAGGGAAAGTTTCTTGGAAGTGGATCTAACATTGTTGGACTTGGACACTTAGTGAAAAAATTCTTGTTCAATGTCAGAGTATAATCAAACTATTTATCAGAGAGAAAGTGTGATTTTTAAGAGACTCGAGCTTAACATTAGCTGGCATAGCCTAGTTTATGACGCATAGCTTAGCTGTTGTTGTTGTTTAGCTGGCTCGTTTTTAAAGCTCCCTGGAGACGGGGCGGCCACACGTCTAATCTGCTGATAACAAGTAATTGTGACAATATCTGGAATAAATAACCATGTTTATGGATATTTTTGTGTGTTAGAGCCCTGAATTGTCCGGCTTGGACAGTCAAGGTCGTTGTGTCCTTGGGCGAGACACTTCACCCGTTGCCTACTGGTGGTGGTCAGAGGGCCTGGTGGCGCCAGTGTCCGGCAGCCTCGCCTCTGTCAGTGCGCCCCAGGGTGGCTGTGGCTACAGTGTAGCTTGCCATCACCAGTGTGTGAATGTGTGTGTGAATGGGTGGATGACTGGTTGTGTAAAGCGCTTTGGGGTCCTTAGGGACTAGTAAAGCGCTATACAAATACAAGCCATTTACCATTTACCATAAAATAACCTGACTGACTGCACCTTTAAAAAAAAATATCCAGGACCAACTGTGCTCACAATAAGTGCCCAATAAAAAGTTATAATAATAATGTAATATATTTAATTATATAATAATACAATTTGGATTTAGTGAGGCAGGAGCAAAAGGTAATCAGACAGATCTGAATCTGCTTTTAAATAAAAGCAAACAAGAATGAGTTATATTGTTTTTTGTAGTGACACAGCAATACTTGTGTGTTCTTTACCAGGGTGTGATGTTTTAATGTGGTGCTTTAGTCTGTGCTCTGGATAATTACGATGGCAGACAGGACACATCTCACTCCTCCCCTGTAATTGAAGAGAAGACACAAGGAAAGCATGAATTTTTAGCTGTTTAAGCCGCAGTGTATTACAATAAATTCAGTGTTACCACATATTAAGAACCTATCACTAGGAACTGGTCTGCTCAGGTTAGTTACCTGCTCTTTGTGTGTTCTCATATGTGCTTGAAGTTTGTATTTGTCAGGCGTGCTGTATTTGCAGTCAGGATTCGAACAAGTCAGCAGCAAGCCACTGTGCTTCTGGATCTGGTGTCGCTTTAAAGAGCTTTTGGTGATGGAAGAGTAGCTGCACTTTGAGCAGTAATGCAGGTGCTCCTTGGTGTGTGTGCGCACATGGCTGTTATAGTGGACTCTGTACCAGAACAGTTTACCTGTGCAGCACAAATCTGTGATTAGGAGTTGCACACGGTATTTAACACAAGAAAATTACAGTTAAATGAATACTAAAAAAAGCAGGACAAAGCAAACCCAATCTACTCAAAGAGTTTCGCTTTTTTATTTGTCTTACCACAGTATTGACATTCTAGTTCTCCGTAAATTTTCCTAAGCCGCTGGAAAGTCTCCATATTGAGCTGAGTCTTCTGAAGGGATGAGAACACCTGCTCGAATGCACTGTGATGGGAACCCTCTGAAACCTACCAGCAGAAAAGGACAAGTGAAATGCCACCTCAGTATAAGACTGGAAAAAATGCTTTTCTTCTTACCATGAGTGATTTATCGGAGATGATTTATCGGTGAGAACTAAACACACTTTAAAATAGTTATTGCTCAGCAGTCATGCAGAGGACGCTACTTCAAAATTGAATCTCTGCATTGGCAAATTAAGCAGGACTATCTACATATTTAAAGTCATACAAATAGGAAGAAGGATATGACCAGATTAAGGAATCTAATCCCAGTAAAACTACACTTGTTTTCACCATTTGAAAAAAATACAAAATGTGTTTTTTTTCTCTTGGTAATATTGGTTTGTGATCTTAAAGAATGATACAGCTAATGCGCAGGTGCTTCCTCGTTTATGTAAATATAGAACATAAACGAGGAAACATCTGAAGAAGAAATATTTTCAATAGGAATTAAATCATATTACTATTTTGCATTTACCTCCTCTGATTGTGCAGCCTGGCTGTTGTCTGGACCTGCAGACGAATGTGTGCATGCGCTGGTATCAGACGGCGTTATAGTTCCTGGTGATGATGATGAAGATGATGTGTGTGTGTTCTCAGCAGGTGTGTGTCCATTGTCTTGAGTCCCAGCCTCTAAGTGTGGACTTTGAATGTTCTCTTGTGATAACAAGGTGTGTGAGTCCTCTTTGAGTCTTTCAGCTGCAGAGCTGCAAGAGTCTGCCGTCTTAATGTGTGACGTCTCCTCTTCTGCTGCTTCTTCTTGTCTGTCTTTAAAGGTTGGCTGTGCTTCTCTCTCTTCTATTCCTACTTCCTTTCCCGTCTCTCCGTCTATCAGCGACACTGCCTCTAAACTTTCAGCTGGATTTTTCTTAGCTTGTTCTTCTTCATTCTCTTGCTCTCTCTCTTCTCTCAGCTGTTCTCTTTCCACATCTTCCCATTCCTTCCCCCCTGTGCCATGTTGTCCTTCCTCTTGTCGTATTCCGTCTCCTTCTCCCTCCTGTGGTATCCGGCGCTCCTGTGTGTCCATGCTCGCCTCACTCCCCAACATGTCTCCTCCAGGCTGAGCCAAATAGTAGCTGCTGTTGATGCAGTCAGTGAAGGTCTGCTCTTGATCTAGTCCTGGGTGACACTCTGTCAAGTGACCCTTCAGCCTCTGCGAGCTGACAAACTTCTCGTTACACACGGAGCACACGTACAGGAAGAGGTGCTTCCTGACATGAGCAGAGAGGGCAACCATCTTGGTCACAGCATGGTCACAGAGCAGGCAAGCGTAGGGACGCTTAGGCCCGTGGACTAACATGTGGCGCTCCCGCTCTAGGTGGTTTTTGAAGCGTCGGTTACATGTGTGACAGTGGTAAAGGAGCTGTCTGAGGCCCTGGCGAGTTTTTAACCTGGATTATATAGACAAACGGAACAAATTACAAAGGCAGGGTCACAAGAAACAGTCAGAAATAACAGCAAAGGTCAGAGTTTGCAAATCTGACAGTGACAAAATTAAGTAATTTTTCGTTTGGGGATGGCACTTTTACATTTCAACATGACTGCGCACGAGTGCACAAAGAAAGATCTATGAAGACAATGATGAGCAAGTTTGGTGTGAAAGCACTTGAATGGAATCCTGACATCAACCTGATAGAACACCTTTGGGATGAATTAGAGCGGAGACTGCGAGCCAGGCCTAATGGTCAAAAATTCACAGAAGAGTTGAAGCTGTTATACCTGCAAAGGGTGGGCCGACATCATGTTAAACTCTGTGGATTAAGAACGGGATGTCCCTCAAGCAAATACTTTTGGCAATATAGTGTATCTACAATGAGCTACATTAACGTGTTGTTGCATCAGGAACTCTTCCCTCTCTCTCTGGCTATAAACCCCACACTTCACGCACCACCTCCCTGGAGGAGCACCTCACAGTTTGAAAACCTCTTCAGCAGGACAAACCTCAGTTGTTGGTAGCTCTGGTAAACAGTGGGATCATTTAGATTATGTCGTTTCTCCATGTGTTTCAGCAGGTTCTTGACATCAGAGTACTTTTTCTCACAGAAGCTGCAGTGCTGCTTCACCTTCATATGGACACGCTCTATATGGACCTGCATCCACAGAGACACAAATCACAAACCATGCAGCTTCACACTGAAAATATATTCAGTATATCTAACACAGTCAAAAGAGAACTTTAATATCTTGAAGCCTGTGTGTTAATGCTAATAATACTCAGCATGTAACACTATGACTGCTGAGAGCAGTATATCAGCACCTTGAGGTGTCCTGGGCTGAGGCAGTTGAAAGGACAGTGCTGACAGCTGAACTTCTCTCCAGTGTGCTTCCTCAGGTGAACATTCAGGTTTGCTTTAAAGGACAAATCTAGTAAGTAGTGCAACTCTTCCTTTTCCAGTTAATGCTATAAACACGATCAACTTCAACTTTGTATTCATTTCCGCAGCCATCCTGAAACCCATAGACTAATTTACCTTTGATGGCCGATGCGTAGTCACAGTGTGGACACTGAAACGGTTTTTCTTGGGTGTGTGTCCTCAGGTGAGCAACCAGTGAGTGTCTGAACTTAAAGATTTTGTTACAGAACTCACAGGCAAAAATTTTCAGGTGGCTCTGAGGCAAACTGTAAGACAGCAGGTGACAATATTACATTTCTCATAGCTGATCAGTTTCACTCCTGTTGATATCATGGTGAAAGAGGGTGGACCTAACCTCTGTCATATTACATAAAAAGAAGCTTTTAGCTACACTTTACCCCCAAATCTAAAAACTGTGTAAAATAAAATCCACATACAGTCGTGTCTATGCTATCGTGTGAAAAGTTAAGTGCACCCCATGAGCCAGCATTTTGTAGTTACCTTTAGCGGCAATAACTTGAAGTAATAGTTTTCTGTAGGACTTTGACAGTCTCTCACATCACTGTGAAGGAATTCTGGCCTCCTTTTCTTTACAGCGTTACTTTAGTTTATTGAGGTTTTGCGGGCATTCATTTATGCACAGTGCTTTTAAGGTCCAGTCAAAGCATTTCAGTCGGGCTGATGATGTCTGGACTTTGACTGGGCCATTGCAACACCTTGATTCTTTTCTTTCAGCCATTCTGGTATAGATTTGCTGTTGTGCTTGGGATCATTAACCTGTTGCACATTTTAGCTTTTGGCTAGATGGGCTCTACAATACTCTGGTATACAGAGGAGTCCACTCAATGACTGCAAAGTCATGCAGCTGTAAACAAGCTCTAATCATCACAGTGCCACCACCGTGCTATGAGCTGTGTGTGTGTTGATATGTTGCATCTGGGTTTGTCTGTCCTAAGGACTTTATTCAAAAAGATGTAACCTAATCAATGCTTCCATTTTTTTAAGTTCTGTCATGAACTTTAATATTATACATGCTAACTGAGGCCTGCAAGGTATTATGTGTAGTGGTCTCAAACTAGGATAGCTTAGTGGGACGCCCACTCCTGCGAAGATTAATAACGGTCTTGAGTGTTTTCTGCTTGTAAGTAATCTTTCTCGCTGTAGAATGATGGACAAATTGTTTTGAATTGCCCTTAAAACTATTCTCAGCTGGTCTGGAACAGTCAAGTGAATTTGATTAGCAGCACCTGGATGCTACTTACTTTCTTAATTTCTGTAAAGGCAGTAAGGGTGTGCTTATTTTTTCACATGATTGCATATATGAAGAAACACCATATGACTGCAAATACAACTACAAATATTAAAATATTCAAAAAGTACTTGGAAGCATCTTGTTTGATAGAACATTCCTGGAAGCCCCTGCTGTTTGTCGTTGTTGTTGTGGTAGGATTCGAACTAGGAATAGAAAACAAAGAAAACACTGGCAGGTCACACAGTGACAACCAGAAACTTAGAAATCTTGTAAAAGATTGTTAACGTTCACAAACCAACTATTTTACCTAAAATCAATTTCACTGACTTCTAATTACTTACAGGAAATCTTCTGGTTTAATAAATTATTAATTACCTTGGCTCCTGGTCTGTTTGAGGGTTATCTGTGGTGGCTTCACTTGCAACATCATGTGACTCACTCTGGAAGACTGCAGAGTGCTGAATGTCCAGAAAGATCAATATAATAATGTCACAAAATACTTTTGGACAACAAACATGGTATCTTTTTTAGGACAGAATCACAAGAGTTTAAATTCAGCTTAACTGCTAAAACTTTCTTCACTGCAACAAAAACACTGTTAACAGGTTATAGAGATGTCAGCAGAAAGTAAGTATAATGTAAACACTGTGCACAATCCTGTGTTTCTAAAGGACAGACGCTACTGATGAATTTTCCTTCAGTGTAATTTTGAGTTTTGTGAGCAACATAAAATCAAAACACCACGTGGCTAACATGGTTACAAAAGAAAGAGGTCTCAAACCATGTGTAAATTAAACTGTGTAACTTTGTTAGAAGATTGTACATAAAAAACATATTTTAACCCTTTAAAGCCAAATGTAATGTATTTAATACATACGTTTTTAAGACTCCTCGATACATAATCAGTGTAATAGTTTCCCTCCAGAAAAATAAAATAAATTGCACGTTACATTTTTTAGGAATAAATTAGAAAAATAGCTGGATGCGGCAAATATGATACAAATTAAAACTCATATATGCAAATTAGTATTTTTTTTTTTGTCAGAAGGTTCAATAAACACTCCATTTAAAAAAATTGGGGCAATTATTCCACGGTTCAGGCTTTAAAGGGTTAAAATCTGTGTGAACTGACTCATTCCAGTGCTTACCTGAGGTTGAGATTGAGGTTTGATAGAACCAGATTCTGCTTCTGCTGAACTTTCCTCTACAGGAACCATTTTAAAAACACCTTTTGAATTAAAAGTGAAGCATTATAGTTATTCATAAAACTGCATTTTTAGCCAGAATGTAAAAACAGGCTCAAATATCACTTTAATACCAACCTGGAAGTGTTTCATCTTCTGTCAGAACAACACTGATAACAGATTTTTTGTTTCCTGTTGCTTGGCCTCCTTCCTTGGAGATGCAACTTTGGTTGGCTTTTAAGGATCTAGAGTTTCCCACTTCTATAAACAGAGAACAAAAGATAGATCGGATTATTATTTTTCAAATAATGATTAATTTTAAGAAACCATGATCATGATCTTACTGCTTTCTCGATCAAGTCCTGATTGTGTCTGGTTGTGTTTATTCTGGTTTGGTTCAGCTCCTCCGGGATCCACATTTTCCGTTCCCTCACCTTCTGCTGTACCAGAGATGCTCCCTGAAAGTTATTGTGTGCATTAAATTGAAAAACTTCAAATGTTAGGTACAGTAACTAGATCTACTTTAGTATCTTCAGTTTTTACAGCACCTATAGTAAATGTGAAAAGATTTAACAGTCTTCAAGCATCATTTCTAGTATGCTCCCCAGCTAACTGTTATTTAAAATCATCTGCAGCAGGCATTGACTTTCCTGCTGCTAAATTATTTCACATTTCTGCCCTTTGATTCCTCACCATTTTCCTCCTCATCTGCATCTTCATCCTCTTCTCTTAGGCAGATGTGTTTAAGGATTTGACGCCTGTTGCTGAATGAGCGATGGCAGTGTCTACATTCCAACCCTGATATCCCATCATTCTTTTGTACTAAAAAAAAAAAAATCTATTACATAAACATATGTACCACAGATTACATATTACAGCAAAGCTACGTTATTAATCAGGAATACAGAACAAGAACCAGCTATCCAAATAATATAATCAGTTAGCGGTCTGTACGACCAGTACTACCAGTTAACAAAAGATTTATTTACACTATATAAGGCAGCAATACTACCTTCTGCTGAACTAAATTGTTGAATTGCCTCCTTTTTTCTCTTTTCTTCTCTGGAGTTATTCTCTGGAGAATGGCTGGAAATGGCTGTGCCCTCTGTCAAATCTGTGCGCATCTTCTTCGTAGAGCCCTTTGGTCTTCCTCGTTTTCGCTTCACTGGGGTCTCTGTGGGCCAATAATCCAATAGAACAGTTAAAAAAAGGCAGCACTGTTTTTTTTGTTTTTTTCATTTTTTTCCCATTTCTAGCAACACATCCACCTAAGAGAACAGCATCAAAAAATACATTATTCTGCAATTATTGTCTGTGTCGCCAAAAGCCAATACATTTACAGACCTGAGTAAGGTCTTTTTTTGTGATAGTAATAGTGGTGATGTGGTGGTACTCTGACCTGCCAGCTTCTCCACAGGCTCTGCCACAAGGGGCTGCAGCGCAATAATGATGTCATCTAGAGGCTCCTGCTGAGGGTGCAGCTGGGAGCAATGTACAAGTAGCTGGGAGCGACTTGGAGAAAAGACGTTGCACAGGCGACACATAAACACAGATCCAGCTGGGGACACACAGAGAAAAGGTGGCAGATCCAGAGGCTTTTGTTACTTAAGTTGTTCTTGTCGTGTTTGTTTCTTGGTTTTATAACAACAAGGGAACTGTAGAGGTTTATGTGTTAAATACCTAATATCTGTAGCACAGAGAAGATACATTTTGCGGCAATGTGAGAAACTGTGGGGTGGATATTGGCTAATTTTACCGTGTTATATGCTGCATGTATATAATAGGCGATGCCCTGCGCATCTGCTGGAAAATGTAAAAAGATTAATAAAAACCAACAAGTAATCGGTTTTCTATAAACTCCCAATCCACCTCAAATCAAACATATTATATTAAACATATTATTACAGGAACATTAGCTTAAAAGCCACTCCCAAACTAACCAGTTCTTCTGTACAAGTTGTTGCAAATACGTTGTTAATTTCTATGATAATTATTGCTACAGTAAAGTACACGTGTATAATTTGTCATTTAATGCTGATTTAAGTGTGGAAACTACATTGACCCTAGAGTCAGGTGACACTGTGTGTTAACGTAACAGGTTACGGTTTGTAGCTTATTTGTACTTTTCTTTCTGTATAGTGGCCATAGTTTCAGCAAAATATAAAAAAACGCAAAATGAAACGGTGCCTTTTTTTTAACCATGCACGTCTGTTTATTTTGATTTGGCCCGAGTTAACATGAAGACCCGAAAAACATATTCGAGTTGAAGCTAGCCAAATTTCTTACCTGCTTTTTGTCCATCCATTTCCCCCAGCGACCAAAGAGCGAAGTAATACTAATTTATATACAGGTCAGAACCAATATGCGAATAAATTTATTCACCAAATCGTGATTTAGAGTCTATTTTTTACTGAATAAAGACACACATTTCTGTCGAATCTGCGGCACAAATCCTTCAGGCCAGCGGAAGTTTGTTGGAGCGGCAGCACTGTAACAGACATCGCCCTCTGTGGCAGGAGGACCGCAAAGCAGCGCGTTTAGGCCATTGACTGTAGAAAACATTGTTGACAGAAGTCTCTGTGTTTGTGGGAAATAGATCAGTGTGTGGCTGCAGAATCACATCAAAGCTTGAGAAAGACTGGAAATGTTTAGAGTCCGAGTTAAAGGTCAAAGGTCAAATTTTTATTTCACGTCACTAATGCATGGAATCACATTTCTTGACTTATGCACTATTTATTGATCTTTTTCAACATCCATTTCATTGTTTTTCAGAGCAAAGTTTGGGATATTTTGTTTCCCATCATTAATTAAGCTTTTTTAATAAACGTAAACAAAACAAATGACGAAAAGATTGAGCACAAGACTGAAAGACTTTTGAGATCTGGTGGAGCAGTGGGAGGAAAAAAGATCTAGTTTTAGTGTATTTTCAGATATAAAGCAAGAATGGCCTCATTAGCTGCCAGCATTTGCTATGTAAGCAGTATATGTATAGATGGTTTACTTAGGCTGTGGGACTCACATTCATGTATAAATGTATACATTCGCTGTTATGTAGGCAGCAGTACTTGTTCTTTATTTCAAACGAAGTGGCAAATACAAAGTACTGGGCAGAGCTGCTTTTCAGTGAGATAAATAACAAGAATATGGACAAATCAGCTACATGTGTTACAGGGTCTGTTTTTATACAGAAAAGTAGAGACAGGAGACATGAGTTGCGTTTGGTCTGCAGGCCCTTCCTCGTCTGAGGCACAGAAGCGTTGCAACGGCCTATCGCACTCACAACTACTTCCCCCTTGTGGCTTTGCCACGCAATTACTTCTTCATAACTATAAAGTGCAATACCACCATGAAAAAAATGCTTTTTACATTAATAAATGTTTTACAAAAAAAAATTACAATTGACCATACACTTGTAGGTGTCACACAGGCATCAACAGCTCATTCTTATCAGTAATTTGGACCTGAAATCCTCCATAGCTTCATTTGAAAGAGGATAATCCCTGGAAACTGAAGCTGTTGTTTTTTAAAATGTCTTCACACAGATTTTTAAAAGAACAAATTGCCCTGCTGTGACTGGTGGCTGCTCATTGCTATAAAGCTATAGCTATAACCAAAGCTACCAGACCAAACAGCAGTTGCCTGGGAACAAATTACAACAAATGCCACATTCACCCAAGTGAGTCCCAGCTGACAGACAGCCATGATGCAGCATGGTGATTTTTTACCTGTCAAACAGCAGCAGTCTGACCGCTTATCTATTTACATCTCTTTGCAGTGACATTTGGATGTGTGGCAACGTTCTTATGCTGAGGAAAGAGATAGCCAAGCATCTTCTGTCTTTCTCTTCCCTGCTGTTTTGAACTGGGTGTGAGGAGGCATTAATGCTGGTTCATAAGTTTAAACTCACTGCAAGTCTTATTCTGATTTCTGTTGTCATGTTAGCAGTGTTGTCATGGAACAAAGCAAATGATACTGTTACTCATATTTTATCTAACAGGAAAGGTAAAAGCTTGACTTTATCTACAGTTACCGCTGCCTGGGTAACGTGATCTCACAGACTGGCTCCACGGTCAACTCTGTCGTCACAGCGCATTAGTGGAAAAGGTTAACTATAGACTCCATCACTGTGTGTCCCGGCAGCAGCATGGCCAAGGGAACGAAAGCCAAAAGAAAGACTAAAAGTAAGAAGATCACCTTGAAAATGGCCCAGAACTGCGTGGAGCTGACATTGGATGGTAAACGCCGACTAGATCTCAGTTTCAAGGGGATTACAGCTGTTCCAAAGTGTGTCCAGAAGTGGACCTGAGCAGGAACATGATCAGAAAAATTCCAGATTTTATTGCTCAGTTCATCAAAATGACTGTTTTGGATTTGCACAGCAATTATGTGAGTATATCAGATAATTCTTTCTCTCTTCTATATGATGGTGTGTGTGTGTGTGTGTGGGTGGGTGTACACTTTAGTTTTTAACAATATATACTATATAGTATTTAAAGGAACACACTCCACTTTTTTGGAAATAGGCTCATTCTCCATCTCCCTCAGAGTTAAAAGTGCAGCGTCTTCTCTCTAGATCCGTAGGTTAATAGGACTTTGGAGCGGGATCTTAAGGGATGGGGCGTGACCAGGATTTTTGCTCGAGGCGCCATATTAGCAGGCCAAACAAATGCTTGCTGTGTGGTCCGTTGTACACACACAGACACGCATGCACATTTACACACACATACCATCATATAGAAAAGAGATTTCTGAATAGGGATTTTGTTTTTTGTTAAAGAGACATGAAAGACCTCAACTTAAGGTTAAGTGTATAAACTTGAACTTGAAACATCTTTATGATGCAACCAAAAGAATCATGAATCTAAGAAGCGACATTTCTGGATTTTATTTTTGTCGACTTATGAAGTTATATATATTGTTTTGTATATTTTTGAAATTTCTTAAGGAGAAGATTGCTGTTTGGCTGATTGGTCCTAACCAATTACTGTATAAAAGATGAACGACGCGACAGCACTTCCTCCCATTGTGCAAAAATGAAGCCAAAATATTCCGCTTGCGGGAGCTGCCATGTTCCACTTTTGGAGCCAGAGTCTGCTCAGTAGTAACTCGTGGTGGAGCGTCTCTGCCCACACACCCACTGGACGTGACCGTGAACACGCCCCCTTACACTTTTTACATAGCCCGGCTGCTCTGTCTCTAATTCTGCAGGGTATGATGACTGTTATTTAAAGCTACTAGTTAAATGTTTATTTAGATTAAAATGTATCATACAAAACATGCACTCAAAAATGTTGCATCTAAACAAACCTGTTTGGATCAACAGGCCTCTGTACCCTGTGTTGCAAACAGTTACAACTTATCTTGCTGGAGAGCACATAGTATACACGACAGATTACACATCCAAGATTTAATCATCATGTCATGCCTGCGGGAGTTACCTGGAATAGATGCAAAGACTGACTTAACATTAGAGGAAAGCATGTTGTCCAACATCGGTCTAAGGTATGAGTGAACCAGTTTTTTTTGGTTGTCACTATGCAGTTTAATAATTTTTACCCAAACTAATACGAACATATCTGATTAAAAAAATATGATACTGTAAATAATCCTTAGCTTTTAATTTTTGTTATAGGAGGGAACATATGTGGTATTTTAGCATCAGACACTTAGTTTTCTGTTTTCTGATGAAGTTTTTCTGCATTCATTTATGCAGATGATGTCTTTTGTTTAACAAAAACACAAATCAGACACCAGCTCACAACCTTAAACATGATTACAGGGAGTGCAGAATTATTAGGCAAATGAGTATTTTGTCCACATCATCCTCTTCATGCATGTTGTCTTACTCCAAGCTGTATAGGCTCGAAAGCCTACTACCAATTAAGCATATTAGGTGATGTGCATCTCTGTAATGAGAAGGGGTGTGGTCTAATGACATCAACACCCTATATCAGGTGTGCATAATTATTAGGCAACTTCCTTTCCTTTGGCAAAATGGGTCAAAAGAAGGACTTGACAGGCTCAGAAAAGTCAAAAATAGTGAGATATCTTGCAGAGGGATGCAGCAGTCTTAAAATTGCAAAGCTTCTGAAGCGTGATCATCGAACAATCAAGCGTTTCATTCAAAATAGTCAACAGGGTCGCAAGAAGCGTGTGGAAAAACCAAGGTGCAAAATAACTGCCCATGAACTGAGAAAAGTCAAGCGTGCAGCTGCCAAGATGCCACTTGCCACCAGTTTGGCCATATTTCAGAGCTGCAACATCACTGGAGTGCCCAAAAGCACAAGGTGTGCAATACTCAGAGACATGGCCGAGGTAAGAAAGGCTGAAAGACGACCACCACTGAACAAGACACACAAGCTGAAACGTCAAGACTGGGCCAAGAAATATCTCAAGACTGATTTTTCTAAGGTTTTATGGACTGATGAAATGAGAGTGAGTCTTGATGGGCCAGATGGATGGGCCCGTGGCTGGATTGGTAAAGGGCAGAGCTCCAGTCCGACTCAGACGCCAGCAAGGTGGAGGTGGAGTACTGGTTTGGGCTGGTATCATCAAAGATGAGCTTGTGGGGCCTTTTCGGGTTGAGGATGGAGTCAAGCTCAACTCCCAGTCCTACTGCCAGTTTCTGGAAGACACCTTCTTCAAGCAGTGGTACAGGAAGAAGTCTGCATCCTTCAAGAAAAACATGATTTTCATGCAGGACAATGCTCCATCACACGCGTCCAAGTACTCCACAGTGTGGCTGGCAAGAAAGGGTATAAAAGAAGAAAAACTAATGACATGGCCTCCTTGTTCAACTGATCTGAACCCCATTGAGAACCTGTGGTCCATCATCAAATGTGAGATTTACAAGGAGGGAAAACAGTACACCTCTCTGAACAGTGTCTGGGAGGCTGTGGTTGCTGCTGCACGCAATGTTGATGGTGAACAGATCAAAACACTGACAGAATCCATGGATGGCAGGCTTTTGAGTGTCCTTGCAAAGAAAGGTGGCTATATTGGTCGCTGATTTGTTTTTGTTTTGTTTTTGAATGTCAGAAATGTATATTTGTGAATGTGGAGATGTTCTATTGGTTTCACTGGTAAAAATAAATAATTGAAATGGGTATATATTTGTTTTTTGTTAAGTTGCCTAATAATTATGCACAGTAATAGTCACCTGCACACACAGATATCCCCCTAAAATAGCTAAAACTAAAACCAAACTAAAAACTACTTCCACAAACATTCAGCTTTGATATTAATGAGTTTTTTGGGTTCATTGAGAACATGGTTGTTGTTCAATAATAAAATTATTCCTCAAAAATACAACTTGCCTAATAATTCGGCACTCCCTGTATTGTGCTAGCAATTGGGTGTGATCCAGTGATGGATTTATGATTCGCTAACAATGAGGAATGGCTGGGATTTTTTTCTTTTACTTTAGCAAAGCAATAAAACAATGAAAAGACCTCAGGAGACATAAAACTGTTTTACTGGCAAAATATCAAAAGTAAAATCAATAATTTTGCTGATTTTCTCTGTCTGTGCAATATGGATTAACGTTACTGCTGAAGATGTAAGGACATCTGATCACGGAAAAAACAACTGTTAATGAAGCTGGAAAAACAAACCCACATCTTGAGCCTTAAAAAAGCATATTAATATATAGTAAAAGTAGAAGTAAGTAGAAGTAAAAGGCTTCAGCCTACTAATATTAGTTCATAAAATACATTCTCTGCGTCAAAAGTGATGAGTTAAGGTGCCCATTGAGGCAAGGGTGCCACCAGGCATTTGGCCCCGGGGCAGACCCAAGTCAGGCTGGAGAGATTATATCTCTTGGCTGGCCTGGAAACGCCTTGGTGTTCATATTCATATTAATATTCTTATTCTTCTATGACAAAAAGTACAAGTGTTCATTTAAAGAAATAAACAGAGCAGTAAGAGATCTTTTTTTTAATTGTTTTCTTTATTTTGATTAGCCGCCAATTACATGTTTTTATTTGTAATTCTTGTAGTGCTCCCTACTATGTGAACCCCTCACCTGAAGTTTGATGTTTATTAGTTTAGTTTAGATTCTAAACTATCAACTTCAACAATCACCTGATGTTTTATGTTTATTAGTTTAGTTTAGATTCTAAACTATAAACTTCAACAATCAAATGATCCCCTTTAATAGCAAGCACTGGGCAACGGTGGAAAGGAAAAACTCCCTTTAAACAGGAAGAAACCTTTGACAGAACCAGGCTAAGAAAGGGGCAGCCATCTGTCATGACTGGTTGGGGGGTGAGAGGCAGAGGAAATGAAAAAAGAGAGCACATGTTAGCTATATGTTGTTCACATTGCCTAAAATGAACAACGTATGGTTTTCTGGACTGTGAAAGAAATGTCTCAAGTTAGTTTTCAGTGACGTGACTGAAGACTTTTCTGGATGGCCGTGCGGATGCTTGTCAGAAACAGTTCACTTCCTTTCTTGGTGAAATGAACTCCATCAGGTAAAAAAATGGAGTTGTTGAAAAACCTGATGTGCGGATGCTCAATAATCACTCCATTAAAGCGGTCGACAGTCATTCTAATGCTGGCATTCACAATCTTCCTGTCCTTATCGATTTTGCCTGGATTTCCATATCGCCACACTTGACGCTCGTTGATGGATGAATATGCAATTGTCATTGAGGGGAACTCTGTGTGCAGTTGGATCAATTCCTTCTCAATGACAGAAGAAAGTTTATAAGCAGAAGAGAGTCCCAAATCATCGCCCCCAGCATGGATTACCAGTATGTCGGGTGGGCTCTGTGTGGATAGCTCCTCATAAAAACGAGGAAGGACTCCCCTCCATTGCATTCCTCTTTTGCCAAACCACTGGACTTTGGCATTAAGTCCCAAATTTTCTCCGAAAATCTCTTTTATCTCGGCTCGTCTGATGTAGCTGGACCCAATGATCCACACGTTTGTTTCTCTCTGGTCTTCTGGCCTCTCTTTCTTTTTCAGTGTGTTTTCAGAGGTTTTGGTATCACTCAAGGTCATATCGTTCATTTTCTGAACAAGGAGATGAATAGACCTTGGCGTACAACTTTTTTGGATCCTCTGTGTCACTGCTGCTTGTTCTGGCCTTTTGTTGTATTTCAGTGTGTTTTCAGAGGTTTTGGTATCACTCGAGGTGGTAACATCCATTTTCTCAACTTGGTGTTGGCTAGACCTTGGCGTCCAACTTTTTTGGATCCTCTGTGTCACTGCTGCTTGTTCTGGCCTTTTGTTGTATTTCAGTGTGTTTTCAGAGGTTTTGGTATCACTCGAGGTCGTAACATCCATTTTCTCAACTTGGGGTTGGCTAGACCTTGGCGTCCAACTTTTTTGGATCCTCTGTGTCACTGCTGCTTGTTCTGGCCTTTTGTTGTATTTCAGTGTGTTTTCAGAGGTTTTGGTATCACTCGAGGTCGTAACATCCATTTTCTCAACTTGGTGTTGGCTAGACCTTGGCGTCCAACTTTTTTGGATGCTCGGAGTCACTGCTGTTTCTTTTTTCTCAGTGACTATTCTCATCCTCTTTCTCTCTGGATAGTAGCTCTCAGAGTTGTTTTTGCTGCCTTTTAAAATCTGACTGTATCGTCTTTTCAACACAGTTTTTTCTTCACAGATTCGTCTTTTTTTCCTTGGTGGAAAGCAGCTGTGGGCACTTCTGCAATTCTGTTCAACATAATCTGGGCCTTGCTTCCTCTTGAGTGGAAGCTGGAAATGAGTTTCTTCCGAATTTGGCTCCAGATTTTGGTGGTCAGCGTAAGCTTGTTGATTTTTGCCGTGATTACTCTGAGACATGTTGGAGTGTCGATGAAGTGCCTGTGTTAAAGATTCAACTGTTTTGAAATGCTTCTCAGGCGTACCCTTGAATGCTGCAATCTCGAGCGCTGCAAGTAAACTGCATGAAAGTTTGGGATCCTTACCCCTATTTAAGGATTCACAGATCAAAGGCATATGAAATGCCTTTGATCATCATGATGATGGTAACAGCAACATTCTTTTTTTTAAAATTAGGTGTTATTGTCTATAGGGCTTTGGAACGTGGAGTCACGGCAGGGGGCGTGGCCGCTGGGGCCCATGTTAGCAGGCCAAACAAAGGGCTTAAGGAGCGAAAGCATCAGCAATGGTTTGCCTTGCTGTGTTGTGGGTTGTCATGTTAGATCGCACGATCTGGAAGGGAATAAGCTTGAAAATTGGCTCACTTTTTATTCTTTCCCCACCTGGAAGCAACGTGAGGGAGCTTATGTACTGGATGTTACCAAAAGAAGGCATCTAGCCTGGATAGCAGCTGTGAGATGAGCTGATATCCAGTTCTCTACCATCCACAGATATCTGTTGGTGTGCTACAGACATTTTCATTCTGGTAAGTTCTAAATAAGTTCATATTAGGGCTGTTCGATATAACAATCTATATCGGATGACAATATAAAAACATCTATCGTTTCATTTTACACTATGGTTTGTTTCGTGGTGTCGCAAAATAAACTGTTTACGGTAATATTCTTTCATCGTTTTGATGGTCATTGTAGTGGCTATATTATTTTCTTAAAGTTCTCTCTTTCTCTTATATTTAATATAACCACACTACGGATGGACAAGCAACTGTTTTTATGCGTTGTCGTTAGTAGCAATGATGGTAAAACCATCGCGTGTCCGCTTGTTTATTTTCCAGATAAACCTTTCACAATAAAGCTCAAGATCCTGTTGAGACTTTTCAAAATAAACTGAATTACGTGAAAGAGTAGGCAGATTTTTGTATGGTTGAGAAGCAAATAAGAGCCACCAGGTGCTAAAAAATAAACCTTAGATTCAAACGTTAGAACAGGCTTTTCCCCGCAGCACGCCATGTAATAAATACTCACAAAGAAAACGGCAGCCGTTATGTCTAGCTTCATGCGTCGATTAAAACTCTGGACTCCAAGTACACGACGCCCAGCTGGAAACACTTCACGCAAGTCAAGCTGCCCGAGATTCACAGAATTTACAGAAAATGTAAAATTTTTGTGATTTCTATCGTTATCAGGACGATAGATGTCTTATATCGGGATATGATATTTTGGTCATATCGCACAGCCCTAGTTCATATTACTCTTTATAGCCTATTAGTTTTATTTTCAATGCACTCTGAGGTCATAGCAAATTAGAACAAACATCCTAATGAGTGATTTATTGTAGATATACGTTCTATTTATAGAGTTGCTAATTGTTTTTCATTATTGCAGGCAACCCAGCCTATGAAATGGGTTCCAACGCTACACATGGGGCTCTACAACATCCCAGCTTCAAACTACATGCTACATACCACCATGCCAATCAGATTACTTCTTCCATGTGTGGGTGAAGAGGTGACCCTTCTGGATAAGATGGTGAAGGTTTGCTGCATTTTGGTGAACATGTGCCCCAGTGTGGTAGTAAAACCAGGGAAAAATTGCTCTTGTTAAATACTCTTAAAAGTCTTGTGCTGTATATGTAGTGATAAGATTTCAAAAGAGACAGTAAATTACAGAATGCTAGTAGTGGGTGATATTATTTAAAAGCTGTCATGATTTTATGTGAACATTTTGTCATTTGTAAACTATACATGACATTGATTCTACATTGTTACTGGTGTGATGTTCTACAAAGTGGTTTTAATTAAAAAAAGGAAAACATTTATTTGTTTCTTTATTCAACTTTTGAACAGTGGTACTTAGTAAGTACATATTCAGTAAATGCAAATTATTTACATGGCAATGCACTTCAGGCACAAATGTAGACCCCCTAAATACAACATTATGGGTTATTCAGAACAGAACTATGCTTGGAGAAATATTTTCCCATCAGTTGAGACAACTCCTCCACAGTAGCAGGTGGAATTTCTTTGTATTTCTTTTGTTTTTCTTGTACGTTGGCTGTATCCCAATTCAGGGTATGCAGCCTTAAAGTATGCAGCCTTAACGGTCCACAAGGGCCACGCACTCAAAGACTGCTAAGACAGGAAGTGCGAGGCTTGTGAAATGGGACGGTCTAGCCCCCGTTGTGCTGCCCAGGTTGCCTAGCAACCATGGTACTAACCATTGACTGTAATGGTTTAGGCTAAAAGACTCGAGATAAAAAACGAACGTGTTACAGATTCTGTGCTATTTATCATATACTTATACAAATATAGTCAGAAATTTGTCATTAGACAAAAACAGTAAATATACTTAGGTTTCTTTGTTTCTTCATTTTCTTCTTTTAAAATGTTTGTCAAAGAAAAAATGTGTTTGACAACATATCCCTAGTAAGCCATCATGTTGTTTACAGGTATGGATATTATATAAAGAGACTCAACATAATAATGTGTAAGAATAGAAGAGAAGCTCTAAGTGAGAGTTAAGATGTCAATCTTAAAGAGCTCATAGCAATTAAAGGTGGTTGTTTTTACCATTTAGGACTTATTAAGCACCCTCATAGTCAAAGTATATCAAAAGTGCAGACTAATTAATAATTTCAGGAATTTAAGGAATATTTGACAAAAATGTTTCTGCTGTTTTGAATTTGTCTGCAATATATTTCGTTTATTAGCAACAGCTAAATTGCCAGGAAGAGCAAATCTTTAAATTATTACATGATGTAATAACCTCCAGATCAATGCCAGTAAAACCAAGGAGCTGGTGGTAGACTTCTGCAGGCACAAACATCCTCCACTGCAACCACTGAACATCCAAGGTATGGACATTGAGGCTGTGGACAGCTACAGGTACCTTGGTGTTCATCTGAACAGCAAACTGGACTGGACTCATAACTCAGACGCCCTCTACAGGAAAGGGCAGAGCAGACTGTACCTGCTGTGGAGACTCAGGTCGTTTGGAGTGGAGGGCCCACTCCTGAAGACCTTCTATGACTCTGTGGTGGCCTCAGCCATCTTTTATGGTGTGGTCTGCTGGGGCGGCAGCATCTCTGCTGGGGACAGGAAGAGACTGAACAGGCTGATCTGAAGGGCCAGCTCTGTTCTAGGATGCCCTCTGGACCCAGTAGAGGTGGTGAGTGACAGGAGAATGGTGGCTAAGCTGTCATCCCTGTTGGACAACATCTCCCACCCCATGCATGAGACTGTGACAGCACTGAGCAGCTCCTTCAGTGGGAGACTGCGGCACCCACGGTGTGGGACGGAGAGATTTCGCAGGTCTTTCCTCCCCACTGCTGTCAGACTCCACAACAAAGACTTCAACTGATCAAACACACAAACCCACACCCGTGCAATAATACTAATGTGCAATAATCTTTTCTGGCATCGTTGTATTTTTACTCAGTTGTATATAGCATTTGTATTCTATTCTTATCTTATTGTATATTTTATTCTATTTTATTCTACTGTATATAGTATTTTATTTTATTCTATTCTGTACAGTTGTGTACTGTATTTATTCTTATTTTATTTTATTCTAATTTTTCCTTCATAACTTTTGCACTGTCCACTTCTTGCTGTGACAAAACAAATTTCCCACGTGTGGGACTAATAAAGGTTATCTTATCTTATTCTTATTCTTATTCTTATTCTTAATCAAACACTGACAACAAACACCACGCACTACATACAGAGATAATGGCATAACATTTATTAAACAATTCAAAAATTTACAGACAATACATTTACAGCTTGTTTTTTTTTTTTTACATAAAAAAGTGTCAGCTCAGGCCAGCCCCAGTAGTAAACAATGTATAGAGGTCGCCCCATATACCCACACCCACACGCACACACAAGCAAACAAATATGCACACACGTCATGTGAACAAGAAAATAGTTGCCATTTGCTTTAAAATGCTTTCAGGTAAAGATTGTAAATCAAAGGGTTGCTAGATCCTATTAACATTTTCCCTTCTCCTAACTTCAGTTTTACACCCTCTGCCTATTTCATTGTCCGTTTAGTTTTTCATGCATTTTAATTTATGTATATCAATTCAGGTTGAAGATGCTTTTACAATAAAAGAGACTGTCATAAGGACTCTACTTTTTGCATAAAAAGTGCATGCTCTATTATCATCATCATCAAAAGCAGATTTTTAAATGATTTTTTCAAAGTGATTGTTTACATGCGTCATTCAGGTAAAATACAACTGAAATAAACTCCACACCAGTAAATATGAAAATAATAAAACTTTAAACTAGACTGGATAATTTAATAATGCACAGCAACATTTGCGCTAGGATGAGACTAATACCTCAGGCTAAGATTACCCTTGGATTAAACTTGATTTGTTGGTGTGTAAAATTTTAGTCTCTCCAAATTGTTAAAAACATGTTTTTAAGGGTTTTTAAGCCCAAAAAGAAAGAAAAAATAAAAGAAACACAAATTTAACTGTTTACAATTTTATATCCTGATAGTGTTAAACATTCATTAAAGTCGGGTCAGACTTAAGGTGCTGAAAATCAGTCACTAGGGACAACAGAATCAAAGTTTCACCCCACATCTGTCTAAGTTTCAGGACTTGTTCAGTTGTACATTTGAATGTGACTCGTGCACCTCATAGCTAAATTCCCTGCAGAATTATATTGTAAAAACAATCCTCTATAACACTTTTTAAAATGATTTTCTCTCCTTCATCCATCCGGCAGCTGTTTGTTTACAGCAAATGAGCAAAAAAAAAAAAACATATTAAAAGAAAAGTAAGGGAAAAAAGAAGAAAAACTTTTTAAGATTCAACATGGGCACTGACGCCTCTGTTTTTAGTATTTGTGACAATGACTGAAGCCTTGTACTGCTGAATTCCTGAGAAATGTCTGTGTGTGTGTGTGTGTGTGTGCCTGCGTTTGTGTGTGCATGTGTTCATACGATGCAGCATTTGTTCTTGTGTTTGCGGGAGTCTTTGAAACGGAGCCTATGCTTAGATCGATATTTCTCCAGGTAGGTTAGCTGTTTGCTGTTGATGGCTCCACGACGCTTCCTGAAACACAAACACAATGGTATGAACTTTTAAAAGCTTTTAGAGGTTCATTAAATACAGAGAGATCACAGACATCTTTTATTTTCCACTGCACGCTGTACTTTCAACTATAAAAGTCTTTTTCTGTCACCTTTTTTCTATTTTTTCTGTGTTGCATTTCTCATTGTGTTCCTCTCTAGGATATAATAGATAAAGTGTACTTAATCCTATCAGTTCATGTTTTCTATAACTACTTTCAATCAGCATAGACTCCCATGTTAAAATGCCCAACTTGTAGCAATAAAAGCATTTTTACAGCATGGAACAGAGAGTGTTTTGCCTTCTATGGACAATTTCAGCCTTCAAAACAGCTAACCCTCCCATGATGCAGTGAAACAAATCACAGAGCAAAATCATTTTCACATATTTATTAACTCTCAAACCAGGAGTTAAAAGATGATAAAGTCCACCATCAAAGCAGACTTTCTAAGTTTGGTATGTAGTAATCTACTGTAGCGGAATGTTTACTAGTGTTTGGGGAGGTCTTTGTCAAAAAGAAAAGCTGTAAAACGTCTGAAAATAGAGTAAAAAGATTCCAGAATTGACGCCCTTCTTGACATTTTTCAAATCCATGTAGTGGACCTGATGCACTTCTTGCGATTCTGGTCCTATCCTCATGTTTGGCACCCCTGATATAGAGTATATAAGACCACTCTGGTTTCTGAAGTATTTTCATTAAGTGAAAAAAAGGAAAGAAAAACTATCTTCAATATGACACAGGATATGATACATAACTGTACTTACTGTCTGATGAGTTGAATAGCATCCTCATATTTCATCCCACTTTCTATCAGAGCCAAAGCAACAAGCACAGGAGCCCTGTGTGCATGTATAAACACAACGATCCATGTTTTAGGTTATACATGTCCAATCACTTCTACTTATCTGTATCTTGGGAAATCTTTAAGTCATAGTTTTTAGTATAAGCACTCCAAATCAAACATATGAGTTATTGTCCAGTGATGCTAACAGGTACAGAAGCTCTTATATGTGTGCACACACACCTGTCTTCCTCTGTATTTTTAAATTAAATTTTTACTTTAAATGTCTCCTACCTTCCTAATCCAGCCACACAGTGAACAGCCACACAGCTTCCTGGATCCTCCTGGAATTTCTTCTTTAGCAGATTCAACCAATCATCGACCAGCTTACTGGGTGGCGGGGCTCCGTCATCAAATGGCCAGTCCTAAAAGAGAGGCCAAACAGGTGCTGTCTGGTGTACTGTATTTGATCATAGAATGAGTAAATATTCATATTAAAGGTGTGTGTTTCTGAACTTACCACCACTGTAATGCCATCTTTCTCAAGCCGTGTTTTGTCATAAGTGACATCGCAAACTCGGACCACTGTTGTGGCACCATATCGCTTCAAGTCCTGGAAGTGGCAAAGTGGGGAAAATACTTTTTTTGAAGTCACAATACACAAGCTGACATCACAGAGGGAAACAAGCATGCAGATAACATGCTAATTTTATTACGCTTGTCATTATAATATTGTCTACCCTTGCAGGACACACATACATATATTTCTCACCTCTATGAAGGAGCTGAGCGTGCCATCTGTTGGGTTGTGTGTGATAAGAAATCTCATGTTCTTGTGGCACAGTTCGACTGGAGCTGGGCGATTCATGTTGACCAGCGTGAAGAATTCTTGCAATGTGTAACCCCTGTAAAAACCAGAAGTCATCTTTTTCACATTTTGTTTTTGTAGAATACGGATAAAAAATGTCAAGAAATGACTGGTTATGTAATGTTATGTGTTATGTGCTTTTTCTTGCTAGTAAAAGCAAAAACAAACAAACAAAAAAACCCCACCAGTAATAGTATGATAAGATATAAATATCAATGCCTGAACTGTAATAAAGACTTTCAAAATACTAAAGCTCTCACTCACTTAACTTTGGGTTTCACTGGGGTTTCCCACAAGGTAATCCAGAAAGAATAGGACCCTATGCAGCTTTAGTCCATGTTGTAGGACTGTCATAATGTGATCAGTAGAAGGTATTATTAATGCAGACCTGGGCCCTTTGGTTTCCCTGACCCACCCCATGTGGTCAATGGGAAATTAGGATTAAGATATAAATAGGTATACGTCATTCATTTTCTTCCATTTAAAAAAAATATTTTATTGGAAATCACATTACAGTTTTGTTGCTTCTATTTGAAAGGTGACTGCTACATTTTTTGTTTGTTTTTTTATTTACATTCATACATATGTGTGTGTATGTGAATGAAACTTCACAGAGCAAACATTTATGAGATGTGTGTTTGGGATAAAAAAGAAAAAAAGTATTTATTTACTAAAATCAGAGATAAAGTTGTGTTGTTAGCTTGTGGTTAGCAGATTGCTGGGTTTAAGGATAACAATTTAAATTGTCATTATGAGCCTAAACATGCAGAGAAACACAGGAAATTGACTAATGCAGAACAAAGACAGACACCAGATGCTTTGCTAGTAAAGGTGCAAAAGCAACCAAGCTTTACACATCCAGGGATGGAGCAGTCAAGACCAGCTTTGTGATTTCTCGCAGAGGGACTACGATAGAGAATGATTTATTCACACAGGTAACTGTATGTCTGGACAGGCCGAGGCTTAAATGAGACAAATTGGAAGTGTAAACTCCGGTGCAAAAATTAACCACATTGTTGATGTAGCTAAAATAGTTAATTTCCTTAGGGCAAGAGGACTGAATCAAAGACAGCTTGTTGTACTTCTGCAGGAGCATGAGACTGAATATGGTGACATAGGCTACCACACAGGGTAGCTCAGCCTGGGTAAAGTGCTGAAGAGAGTACTGCATGGGACCTGAGAGAAAAATAAGGGGCTTTGTGAGAAGAAAGGCAAAGATATTCCAGAGCTCTCGGATGCATTTGCTGTTACTGGGACTTTCCTTTGCATTTCCACCCCAGATGCTGAACCTCATTTTAATGCACTTGGTGAAGCCCAAAACTGGACTTCCCTCATGAACAGGAAAGAAAACTAATAAAACTGCAGATGAAGTAATTAAATTACAAGTAAAATACCACTTTGTAATAAGCTAAAGGTCTTCAAAACTTTGCAAAAACATGCACATTTTCTTCACAGCTGTTTGAAAATGTTGATTAAATAGTGATTGTAACATCTCCTCTCATCACTGGTAGCTTATAAAAAGAGTTATTAACACTGAGCAGAACTGCAATAGCAAAATCAATAGATATACTTCCATTTTTAGATTGCGTTGGATTGTAATTGTAATAAAATACTTATTACAATTACAATTACAATACTTCATACTTAAAAATATTAAGGGAGGTCCCAACACCATAAGGCATTTTATGACATTTGATTTCACACATTTGACAAGCTGCAAAGAATTTCTAGCAGCACTCAACATCAACCATCACATCTTAAGCTTAACTATGTTTCTAATGTCTGTTCTAGCTGTCATTTGGAAACTAGTGCCATCAGCAGACTATAGACTCTTGTTAATTGACCAATCAGCATGCATTATCAGAATTCCAGGTTTTTACCGACAGCATTCACTATCTAGTAGGTATAGTGAAAGGAAATGAGTAAAATAACCCAATAAGAGAATTTTTATCCGTGAATACTAATACTAGAAGCTGGTGTAGAGTCATTTAAGCAGTTTAGCTCCATTCATTCTAACTGACAGAGCCTTAGCTCGCAAGTATTCTTTGCTGCCTCTGACTGATGGTTAATAGGATTAACAGGAAGTGAAATGGCTTTCTGAGTTTTTAGCTGTACCATAATTTATGCTAACCTAACACTTCCTGAAAAAAGTGAAAAATAGTTAATACATGTAACTGTTCACAGCAGGGTTTGGAGACCTTTTCTTTCTTTTTCTCAGAAGCTTGTACGTGAGTTCTGGAAAGTGACATTTCTTTCTCATTTTTTTCAAATTTCTTCTTCGTTTTATTTTTCTTCCAGGAGTATCAGGTAAGTGCCAGCACCAAAATACGGCAACTTAGACCAAGACACCAAAACATTGTTGATGTGTAAAGTAGCACTTTGAGCAAGAGAAGGAAATATGTGACTTTGATCTTAGGTGAAATTCAATAACACTGAAAACAGAGAAGTCATTTTTTTCCATGTAAGACCTAGAAGTTAAAAGCATCATTGTGAGTAAATCCTACTCTCCAAGAAAGGCAAATCATTTAATCTGATACTGACTGCCTTAAAGAAATTTCTAATGAATCATATAACCAATGAAATGTCATGAAATATTAAGAAAGTGTTGATGCATTACTAGATTTAGGCCAGTGACTCCTCACCTTTAGCTCCAGCTGTTGCGTTCAGCAGCTATGTCTTCAGTTTATATTTGCTCTCCAGGTGAGCCACAACTCCTATTTTCAGATATTTTCCCAGGTCTGACGTCCTATAGTCTTGATTGTTATCCCATCAGTTAACAGTCTGCTATAGTCCAGAAGGTTACAGTGTGTTGACTTTCTCTCTGTTTTTATTTCTTTGACCACACTCAGTTTTAGTCACGCTCTCTTTCCGTCTTTCTCCAGTTAGCTTTCAGTGTCGAGGCTCCGCTTGTTACCCCATGAGCTGATAGGTTCAGAGGTCAAAGGCCAGTGGTCTTGTAGGGTTAACCCTAGGACTACATGGTGCAGCATTATCCCAGATGGGGTTTAAATGTGTTGGGCGTGGCAGTAGTCACCACTTCGCCTCACAAACTCCATCAACCAGCAATTCTGAAATACAAAATATATTAAAAGTCAGCTTCCACTAAAATGACCCTGATCATGGTCCTTTTAGTAATTTAGCACATATTCAGTGTTTTTCAGTTCCACGTAACCCAGTTATATTATGCTGCCATATATACTAATTAAACTATTTTATTACATGTGCATTACAGTTACACCCAATTACACTGGATCTAAAAGACACATATAAGCATTCACACATATTACAAATATTCTTACTCATACAGTATGATAACACAGACCTTCTATTAGATAGAGGTGATAAAACACCTTTTGATTAGTTAGTGGATGACACATTAAGAACAGACACACCAATTAAATACACAGGGTGTGTATTTATTAAGATATATGAAACACTAAAGATAATCGTGGGGCATTAGAATGAAAATGAATGAAAAATGTGGGAGTAGTTACTAGTTACTACTAGTCCCTGTAAAAACTTAATTCTTTAATGTTAAATTAACAAGATCAAGGTTGCCATATACTAAGATCCCAACTCAATTACATGTTCAAGGACAATAATACTTTCACGAAACATATAATTCAACTTTATTTAAGAAGACATACCAACATAGACATTCAATATAAACCATATGATATTGTATGAAGATGATGATGACATTTGTACAATATCAACAAAATTAAGTTAGCTTTGAAGAAAAAAATGAGCAGAAATTCTCATATAAAGTGATGCTCTAATTAATCTAGCCTAGGTGTTTTTTGTTGTGGCTCAGCAGGAAAAAAGGCAAGATAAAAATATTTTGTGAAACTATGGAGAATCTGAAGTAACTTGCTTTGATTTATTCTGAACCTTAACCCTGTATGCATATCAGTTTAATATATTTTCAGGAAAATAGGCTCTGTTCAGCAGTTCAGCACATACAGAGTTATGAAAGCATGAAGGATGAACACTGCTTGTTAGTTATAATGCAGTTTCTCTAAAGTACAGATATAAGTTGTGTTAGGCTCTTCTTAATGTATGATTCAAAACAAAGCACTGAATAATCTTAATAATACTTCTCATAAAAATGCAGCATACTATTAGCTGTCTAAATAATTCTACCTACCACTCAAACAAGGCAATCAAATAAACAACAAAGGAAAGTCCAGAGGTAATCTCTGGTCACCTTTTGGCCTCTGCACTGACCACACACACACACACACACACGCACAGGCACACATAATCACTCACAGACTTACACACTCACTCTTCCAGAAGAGGGTAGTCGGTTCCAAGTTGTTGACAATCTATATTTAGGAATTTATCCTGTGTCACCGCTAATCGGGATAGAGGTCGCTTATTTTCCACTGAGCTGGTTAAAAGTGAACATTCATTTCACTCGAAGCCTTGTGTGACCCAAGGACACCAAAGTTACAACGGAGACACGGGATAAAAGCTAATTTGCAAAGCAGCATAGCTGGCACAGACATGCTGTGAGTACACAGAAACCTGTTTTAAGGCATCTAAACATAACTAAAAGGTCAACTGTTCACTATTTTAGCAAGCATCTAAAGTAGAATGACTTCATATGAGGGTAACATACAGAAACACCGGCCAGACATCAGAAGTCCAATTAAACCTGTAAAGCCACTTGGCAGTTTTACCTTAGAGTGTAGTTTGGTTTGTAAAAATAGGCAATGTCTCCGGACTGGCTGCCTAGCTGTTGCACTGTCACATGGTGGATCAGGACACAGAGAGGCTAAAATGGATCTCAGTATTATTTTAGAGCCACCTTATGGTTACTTCTTCACAAGGTCTGAAATGTAAAGCTGAATGAAACGGTTAGCAGTGGTCTTTAAACAGATTAGATTACACATTTGTTTACTGACTTCCAGTTAGCTGATAAGAAAGAAGAGGATTATAGCATCGGATTCAATCACTCTGAAAAAGAAGTTACACTAAATAACTAAGTTTTTACTTATTTTCTGGAAACTTAACTTCCCTCTTACCTCAGAGGACAGCTTGTCTGCTGAACAGGGGAAATCCACAGAGCTCTGACTGGCAGTTACACCAAAGTCCTGCAGAAGCAGCAGCAGCAGTTCTACAACAGTTTGAGTGCTGACATACAGCCAGCTGACTGCCTGTTATAGTAAACCCCTGTAGACTCTGAATACCTGCAGCTGTATTTTTAGCTCCATCTGTACTAGTGTGTGATTCTATGACACATCAGATTTTTGTAGGAACAACAGTACCCTCCTGCTTTACTCTCTCTCACTGTCTGTGGCAGCAATATAGCGCGGATAAAAATGTTTATGGAGATTTTCTATAATTCTCTGCATCACTTATCCAGAATGCAGGGTGTTGCACTTCTGGCTTTGTGACAGCATTGGGAAACACTATATAATTATCCTATTTATATAGCAACAAAACAAATGCAGAGTGCTTTAGTTCTTACCGCTTAGCTCTTCAGCGTCATCTCCAAACACTGGCTAAACACCAGTTCTTCTGCCTTCTTGTTACAGTAAAACAACAACTCTTTCAGTCTTTGGTCCTGGTAGTCAAGCAGGAAGGAGCAGCAGCAGAAGGTTAAATGTTTCCTTGATAACCTTTAGCTCTGCCCCACTATAACACTAAACTATCCACCTCGTGTCCCTTCTGGCCTGCTCAACTGCGACGTACTGAATGTGCCAGCTCGTAGATCCACCTTGGTATAACGGTGCAGTGTGTGTTGGGCTTAGGATCTGCTATGAGCTGGTCTAATCAGGCTGAGCAGCCATCTGACCCTGACAGCCCTGTCACCAGCAGAACGCACTACAGTTAATGCTCTTAGAGCCACAGGGGAAGAGCCTCACTCCCCCTCCTCCAGCTCTCCCACTTCTTCATCCACTCTACTACTTTCTCTCCCACTCTCCTGAAAGGCACTGGGTGAGAGTCCAGCTCCTAACTTTTCAATGTGGCTGAAGATTACTTGGTTCAACCAGGGAAGTCCATGGTCACAGTGTTTTTCACATTATGCTCCTTAAATAAAATAAAACGAGTGGTCTCATGAATATTTGCTGCAGTGTTACATCTGTCTGGACTTTTTCTTGTTTTCCCTCCCTTCATGGACCCCCTGCCTTCCCCTCCCTGAACCATCTAAAAATAGACAGTCTTTTAAGCTACCAGACAGATTGGCCAAGTCAACCTGTGGATCCCATTTGTAGGAATTAACTTTCTCTTTGGGGTTACAATAGTCCAAGAATTGTTTTCTTGCAGCCAGCCTACAGTGTGAAGTCAGCACATTGCTGTGTTTGCCCAGAAAATTACAAAAAAAAAGAGAGAAAAAAGGATAATTGTGTTTACGAGGTGTAGAATGTGAATCCAACAAGTCACAAGGCAGTCACAGGTCCATACTTTTTTATAGTAGAACAAGCCAGGGCCTCACCTCACTATCAATCATTTTGAGTGGTGGTTAACATGACTGTTCACCCACACAGAGAGCTTAAAAAAACACCACTCACTTGCTAAAATTAGCTAAAGCACCACTTACACTGTTTCCAGTTCATCAAATTAAAAATCACAATGTTCCTGGTGGTTAAAGTGGGCATGAGTTTTCGGGTTGTGAATGTTTTCTCAGAGCTGGAGCTGTTTTTCATGCATCAAGGTGATAAGTAGTCATCTGTTATTTAATATGGTCCGCTGTTATCTCACTTTTGATTTTACAGATTATACCATGAACGCATCCATGTGTTTATTACAAGATCCCAAGCAGTTCTGGAGAATACTTTTTTTACCTGGTTGTTGTTCAGTCAGGGCTTGTGTTGCAAACATCTCTGTACATTCCAAAGACCCTACAATAATAGAGAGAAAACCCCAACAATCAACTGACCACTTGGCAACAGTGGGAAGGAAAAACTCCCTTTTAACACAAACTCTGGCAAAACCAAACCAAAACCATTTATTTTGCAGTTTATACCCTAAAAGCTAGTATGACATTTTTATGTTCCCACATATCGTCAGCAACAGCTTCAACACTTTGAGGCTGAATTAACAACCTCTTGACTCTACAGATAAGAGTCACTCGGTAAAGTTTTGAAATACAACAAGGCTCCTTGTTTCCAGCCCAGAGTGGAATTAGAGACACTGTTTCCTCCAGTCAAAGGACAGGTTATAAAGCATTTACCCAGCAACACTGGTACTATCAAACATGTTTTTAATATTCTCAAATGCAGCTGAAACAGAAATGCACAAAATCCTTCATCAATTTTAGTCAAAGTAAAAGTAGGTGACTTCTTTAGATAATGAAGTTTGTTGAAGATATAGGCTAGGGGAGATATGAGGGGATACAAAGTGCAAGAGGTTAAATCAGAGGTGTGCAGCTGTGTAAGTAGCCTTGGACTATACAGACAGTGTTTAAGGCTCAGTGTATACAGCAACATTAACCTAGTAACTGATACAGTGATTCATTATTCAGCATCAAATAGGGCAAAGTGCTGAAAATGCTTAATTGTTTTTGCAGATCTAAGAAATCATGCAGCATTGTGCGATCTAGCGAATCTTTGCCAAAGTTTTCAATGTACAAAAAACAATATTCAGAACAGACGTAAATTACGATGATGCCTTTGCTTGCCACATTTCATATCTTTTTCTGTTTTACCCTGTTTAATGTAAAATAACGAGAGTTGAGTACGTCTGGACACATCTTTATGAAGTTTTTTGGAGTAAATATTTTGCTTTTTGTAAATATTTTTTGTTACTTTTTTTGTGAGCCTTATGACCCACAAATTTCTTTCAAAATCAAGTGCAAATTGTCATCACAGTCATCAGTTCCATACAAAATAACTCTAAAATCATTTGTGAAATTTACAGTATGTATTGGATCGCTTGATCCAGGCCCTCTCCACTGAAACATGTTTTAATTCGGTTCATTTGGGCTCCCATTTGTGATAACAGTAAAATGTGCCTGTGAGATGACACTTCTAATTGTTTCTCAAACCCACGCAGTCCTCCTTTCAAGGCTTCCTTTGTCAGATCACCCTGTGGAAATTCAGCTCTGCAGGGACCATCTGTTTTGATCCTACAAACCTGAGTGTGCTGGCATGAACATTGATGTAGTGGTTTCTGGAAATGTGAGCTGACACTCAGTAGGTCACTCCTGACAGTCTTGTGCTTTATGAGGAGCCCAAAGGACACTGTGAGCAGTGGTCATGGCCGCTCTCCCGGTTTCATTAAAGCACTGACCTGCTAAGACTTCAGTGCTAATTCCTTTCCCAAAGATACAAGGAAATAACAAGGAAGTATTCAAGGCTTGCTTTAATAATAGAAGCACTGCTGATGGTCATGATTGAGGTAATTATAAATAAGTGTGCATCCATCCATTTTCTTAACCTCCTATCAAATTCAGGGTCATTGGGCAGGTGGAGCCCACCCCTGCTGTCATAGGGCAAGAGGGTACACCATGCACAGGCTGGAGATAATTTATTGTTTTGCTAATATCCAACTTTTAATATCCCATAAGTGTGTGTGTGTGTGTGTGTGTGTGTGTGTGTGTGTGTGTGTGTGTGTACATTGAAGGTGTCTGTAGACACTAGTGCAAGTGAGCTTTTTAATTTAAAAGACATGTTTATACAAATATATGTTAGCTGAGGGAACTGATGGGGGCTTTGTTAGAATTTTTAACCTATTTACAATTTTAATATGAATTCTAGCTGTTATAGTGGCAGTTGCTGGAAGGTTTGCTTGAGTTAAAAGAAAAACATTTCTGTGGTGATCACAGTGGTGATTGTGCCTAAATAAGAAGTGTTGTTGTTGTTGTTGCTTTTCTTAGTTATTCCTCACAAGCTTGAGTAAATGCTCGACTACATCTTTCCTGGTAAGCCATTCATGGAATGACTTTCCATTTAAATCTTGTGTGGCCTCCACAGAGGAGCTCTAATCTGGCTCAGGAGCTTCTGGTTTCAGCCTGTTGTATTTGTTGTTGTTGTTGTGTCTGGTAAAATAATTGAATAAATAAAAAAGCGGGGGAGGGGGGACAAGCTATAAAATTATTTTATGGATAAGTTAAAAACTTACTACCACTACTGTGACATCTGTTATTTCACCACAATACCACTGTGTTCGTGCAGTATGTTTATAGCTGTTAAATCCATACATCAGCCCATGCAAATCTGCAAATTACTAAGAGTTTAATCTTTCATAAACACACTTTTGGACTACTTGACTGTCCCATTAACTCTGGTTCTTAATCCTTCTTTTATAATCAATGCCTGAAGTGGGAGTGCAGGCAAGCTTACACTGATTTACCATCTTCATATACACAATTACAAAGTGGGTCCCCTGCTCTGGAGCTGTTTGTAAATCTGTCTCTCAGGCACACCACTCATGCCGCCACTGTGTGAAATCGTATGCAATTGCGTTAGCAGCTAAAAAAAGCAACTGGATATGAAAAGGAAGTGTACTTTCATCCATTAGTTGTAGCTCTTAAACTGTAATCAGTCTCCATATTTCACACATAACAAGTGTGTGTTAATGACTTTGAAATAGCGCAAAGGCACACCATGCCAGACTTTATACTTTAATAAACTCACGATACAGCCTACTTATATTACTTTATAAGTATAGAATGTAATACGCACATTAGTATATACACACTGCATAACTGATATTTCTACTTAAATTGCTTTTACAAAGACATTTCCTAAATATGGGTTAAATAAATCATTTCTTATTCGTATTAGCCTGGATCCATCTTTCAGAGGATTCTAGTTTGTTTTAAAAGTTTGGTCATGAAAATCCTACCACATATACTCTTACAACTGGTTTATATATGCATTGAAAGGGTAATGTGTGGTTTTGCACGTAAACATTCACGCACCGAGTGCTCCCTCACAATCACGTCTAAACAAGAAAGACACACATGCGCACACGCAGCTGAGCGTGTGGCAAGCGGCAGCAGCTGCTGTGTGTATAATTAGAGTGTTTTGAAAGCTGAGAGTCGGACAGCAAGACTTTCACCTGCAGACTTAACGGTTACCGTGACAACCAATTATCAGCAATAGGACGTTAATGTGCTTATTTAGCGTCTCTGCGTGTGACACTGGTGCCCTGAGGCGAGGCAGTGAAGATGGAAAGTGTGGGGATACTTATGACTGAACAGCCACTTCACCGTATGCCGAGATTTCTTTCCTTTCATAAATTCGCTTTCCATCTCACCTCATCTCCCGTCTGTGTTTTAGCAGACACGCCCACAGGTGATTATCAAAGCGAATAAAAATTCAAATTTCTTCCCCAAACGTTTAAAATGCATTGAAAGGTAGTTAGTGTGTAGAAGTCACACAGACGAACGCAGAGCATCCACACAAACTAATAACAGGGTATTGAGAATGGGGTGTTAGAGGTTTATCAGGTGAAAAATAAAGAAAGGTGAAGCTAGCCGCCTTCTTCATAATGCCGTTTGACGAAACAGCATCCAGAAGATTGTAATGGTACTCCATCTAGTGGACTCTGCAGGGAAATGATGATTGGAGGGCAGATTTGGTGCACTTTTTTTCCTTTTTCCATTACAAGTGAATGAAAACAAGTTTCATATGACATATACAAAAATAAGAAACGACAATATCTACAACTACTTTATGTTTTCCACAGTTGGCTTAAAAACACAAATTGTATTTTTGTCCCCATGCCCAGTAAAGTTAAAACACTGATCTATAATGTTTTAAAACTGCATAACTAATTCAACTAATACCTTTTAAAAGAATCACAAGTCAGCAAAAACATTTCATTTTTATTAATAATCCAATTAAGAAGCATTATTTGCAGAACACTGAACAGACATTGCAAATAGCTAGAAATATTTAATTATATTTTATTTTATATTTTTTTCTGTTGAGCAATGTTTATAACATATTCTTTTGACAAGCAGTTGCAAGCAGCAAAAGTAACACTGGTGCCTACATTCAGCTGATCACTGTGTCTGAGATGTACCCCACCTCCCATCCCGCACATTTCTCCCGATTGCCAGAAAACTTTGAATAACGTTGTGAAATCTGACAGTCTTTATAGCACGGGATAAAGATTACGATGATCTGGTTTGCAGGATACAATGCAAACTGTGTAAAATCAGCTTAATCTTTTGATTTTGAAGTTGTATATCTAAAAGAGAAAAATGAACTACTGTACATCTAATAAGAAATGTAGTTTAACTGCATTTTTCAGAAACAATTCCATGTTATCTTTGTTCCTATACAGTCACTTACTCTGTTTTGATAAGCACTAGTATATGTGCCAGTGGTAAGTGGAGAAATAGGCTAGCAGGGCAGAGCTTAGCCAGGGTTCACATTTTGATATTTTGACTTCACAGTGACGTGAAGCTGGGTAAGACCCATCTGCTGCCTTCTACTCTTCACTCACCACTAAATGGATTAAATCTCTTGTGCACACAGCTCTCATCTGGCTCTGTGTGTATGGTTAAAGGAGTGGTGGTAATATCTCCTAAAGGAGGCAGTCATGATACAGTCTGTTCTGCTTCCGTTCAACCAGCTGTTACTGTCTGGGAAGTATCCCAGGTACCACTCTGTGGTTCTCTAATTGCATATTTGAGTTTTATCAACTTTGCAAATATGATGCACTTCGTCATGGTTTGTAAAGTCAAGATGAAAGGATTCGTCTTCAACCAGCAATGATTTTCTAAAGCTAATCCAGAAACTTCTGACTTTTTGCCATCAGAAATCCCTCAAAGCACCCAAACAGAAAAAAGCATACCATATTTAAGATGCACTCTAATACATATTTAATGTGTTGATTTTTAATCTACATCTTCAGAAACACAGTTCACAGTACATGCAGCATTGATATGTCAACATTTTCTTTTAAGAATAATGAAATTTTCTGAAACAGACCTGAAAAAATGCCATTGCTTCACTTGGAGACTGATTTTTAAGCAGATTTTAAATTTGCTCCTGTTTTTGTAAAACCAGAAATTTGATATGTAAAATTTGAGGCACATATTCATGGAATTTAGAATTTCACATTTGTCTTCTCTGTTTTTCTCGAAGGATCACATCTGATTTTATCCTCATGTTTGCTTTACACTTTTGCCCAACAAGCAAAAGATCCCTGGTTCAATCCCAGGAAGAGGCACTAATCCCCAGTCAGGTAGCTCCCCAATCCAACATGTGGAGCCATCTCCTCTGGTGATTCTTTGTGAATATGGGAGCGGTTGAAAGTATCTCTCCTAAAGTTTTTTAAAGTTCCACTGAGATCAAATTAAAAGGTACTGTTCTCAGATGACTCTTGCAGTGACTTTAAGCTATCAAAATATTTCAAGCTTAGCATGGATTGATTTGGTAAAAGATGTTTGTTGAATGTTTTTGTTGAGAGGACTGAAATTATAGGCCACTGGAGATCATTTTAGCTGCAGGTCTTTCCAAGTTCTACATGACATGCTGAGTTCAGAGCAGCTATCGGCATTAAATCATAATACCCTGCATTAAGGGTCAAGCTTAGCGACGGAGAGCAGACTGCTTTGCTGTGAGAAACAGATGGCTCACTGAGATTAAACAGCTGACCTGCTCAGCTCACGTCTGAAGGTGCTGTGATTCCAGTGATGCCTCACAGCATTTTTCATTATTATTATGAATTTATTTCAGTATATCAAGCTTCCTGTGGGTCAGATTTAAGAGTTGTTTTATTACATTTCACTTGCAATTGTACAAAAAGTAAAGCACATATTCAAAGTTTTAAAAAGAGGTGTACTAAAATCCCAGAAAAAAAAACATAACTCAATTAAAATTGAAAATCATATGATCAGCTCTAACTTGTTTGCATGTAATATTTCTGATTGCGATGCAATGACACTTAAAGATAACGTTTTGATTTTGCAGGGCAACTGTTGGGGATAATTCCTTGCACAAATCCTGTGCTGATTCTGTGGAAGCACAGCAGCCTGAGGTCAGATTAAAAAAGGAAGGTCCACTCGGTCACGTGTGAACCAGGTTGCGGTCAGGGCTTAAAAACAGATCAGAGTCAGAGGATATAAAAACCAGCTCAAACACACAGTGTGTCACAAAGAGCTCCAACTCTCACATGGTATCTGACTACAGAAATATCCAGATATACTAACAAGGAAAAAGAAAAATATATATAAAGAGTTTAAAGAACGTTCCTCTGCAACAGCAGCCATGGTTCTGGAGGAGAATGACTGTGACTCTGTCTTCAACCCCCAAATCACTGTGAGTATCATAGAGAAATTTGGATAACCTCAACGTCCTGAGACCCTGTTTGCTTTTCTGCACATTATACCTCATTCTGCTCAACATAGATCTGTTGCATCCCATGCATCCCAAAACAAGAGCACAGGTTTTAGGAGGTTAGGGGTAAATCTGCTGTGATTGCAGTGCAAATTTAATGACTTTTATATTGATATCACATGCTTTTAGGCTATACTAGTAAAGCACTTTGAGGAGATCCTGGCTATATTTAGCATGTTTTAATTTGTGGGTAACTTATACAGAATACTAGTCCCAGATTTGGACTCTTCTTTGACGCATCTTTGTTTCAGGAGGAGCATGTAGAGACTCAGTATGGGAATGTCCATTGTATCATGACCGGGACACTAAAGGCAAATCACCCTGCCATCCTGACCTTTCATGATGTTGGACTGAACCGTAAGTAGCAGCTCTCAGCCCCAGCAGTACAGTTTTTGTCATCTCTATATCCTCTAAATAAACAGAATAGATCTAAATACAAGAGAACAGAAATGAATGAAGTTGGAAATCCCTGGAGCAAAAAGCTGAAGTTGTTTAAATACAATGATGTCCAAACATGTTTCCATTTCTAATCTATTTTTGTATCTGGACCACAGCATGTTGGCTTTATCATGTAAGGGCCTGTTTCACACTTTCGAAAGTGTCTGAAAATTGTTTACTTCTTATGTTTTCTTATATTATATTTAAAATGTTTACTGCTTAACAGTGCCATTTCTGTGTTATCTTGCCGCAGACAAGTCCTGTTTTGAGACTCTGTTCAACCATCAGGACATGCACGAAATCATCAGACATTTTCCTGTTTGTCATGTTGAAGCACCAGGACAGCATGAGGCAGCCAAAACTCTGCCTGCTGGGTTAGTAGATGGTCTTTGTTACCCATTTCTCACACCACATGTGTATTTTAAGAATTAATGATGGGATTGTAGAATTATTTGATATGACTTCTGTGAGCTGTATGGTCATAGATCCAGTGAATGCTGATGGGAAATCTGACTTTTGACCCCTCAGTCACACCTACCCTACCATGGACCAACTGTCTGAAGCACTGCTTTCTGTCCTCAAACACTTTGGGTAAGTCAGACCTGACACTCTTTAGAGTTTACTTTGATTCACCTCTGATTTAAATCTGGACCACTTAATCTTTGGCTGTGTGTTTTGCAGGTTGCGTAGTGTAATTGGTTTGGGAGTGGGAGCAGGAGCATACATCCTGGCTAGATTTGCTGTGAGTCTGAATCTTTTAAAAATAAATAAAGCAGGTTTTATGCTGAGTTTGCCATTTTTGTTGTTGATCTTCTGGGCTTCTCTATGCGGATCTTTGCTCTTCGAGTCAAGTTACAAAGATACAGTTAGACATGTCTTGAATCTGAGATGTTGGGAGTACTTTAAATTCTTTTGTGGCTGATGTAGACTTACAGATTCAGATCTTTTCCTCTGTGCATGCAGCTGAATCACCCTGATTTGGTGGATGGACTGGTTCTGATCAATATCAACCCCAGTGCTGAAGGCTTAATGGATACTTTTGCAACCAAGGTAGACAATATGTAGTCAGATACAACCTAAATTTGATTCATTTTTACACCAGGCTGCAATGAAACATTTTTTCATTGTTCCCATTTCTAATTGTTCTTAAACAGCCCTAATGTCAGTGCATTAAAGGATTACTATATGAAGGTAGCTTCACCTGGTGAAACTATGTTACAGATCACTGGATGGACCCAGACTCTACCAGACACTATCATCGCACACTTGTTTGGAAAAGTAAGTTGTCAAGCCTTTTCTACAGTGTCTAATTTTAGTTAACATTAGACGAAAAACTGAAATGCTCATCATAAGATGAAGTAATACATAATATATATTAAATATATTTATTTAGATTAAAATATGAAGATGACTTAAGATATATACACAGCAACTGCTAAATACAGAACATCTGTCTCCAACTTATAGGATGAGATCCTGACCAATCACGACCTCATCGCCACATACCGCCACCACATCACAACAACAATGAACCAGGCCAATGTCAGTCAGTTCTTCCGCTCCTACAACCACCGCAATGCTCTTGAGGTGGAAAGACCCATCCCTGGTGGAAACATCAACGTCAGGACTCTCAAGTTTGTAAAACCATTTGTCTTCATACAGAATCTTTTACTTTTTTATTGACCCTTCAGCAAAATCAGCCCTTTAATTATGTCATTTGCCCATCACAGGCTTGCATCTTTGCAACAGGCCAAGTTAATCCCTGATCATATGTTTAGTCTCTCTGACTGTTTCATCTTCCTCTTGGTGTGTAGGTGCTCCACTCTGCTCATTGTAGGAGATCATTCTCCAGCTGTGGATGCTGTGGTGGACTGCAACTCTAAGCTCAACCCCACCAAAACCACACTGCTTAAGGTAACTGGATAACTGGTTGACTCAAAAATAAACACACGTGGAATATTTGATGTATTTTATTTAAAACTGTGGAGCTGATAAGTTCATAACCTTAGAGTGAATCATGCATATTTCTTTCTCATTCGTCCTCCTCTAGATGGCGGACTGCGGAGGACTTCCTCAAGTGGATCAGGTGTGAAAACATATTTTACTGGCTGCTTTGAGAATAATGTAAATTCTCTCCTAATAGTTATGATCTTTCTCTCCACAGCCAGCCAAACTGATTGAAGCCTTCAAATATTTCATCCAGGGCATGGGATATTGTAAGTAATAACGAACTGCCAACCATTAGTGATGACAGCATTTAATTCAATATCTCAATTCCCTGTTTGTGATGGTCTTTACTTCAGTAAGTCACTAAAATAGTAGCTGGATTTTATATAGGTCAAGGCAATGTTCCGAAATAGCAATGAGCAAAAAGTTAATTCATATAACTTTCCTGAAATCTAATTTTATTAACAAGAAGCACCTCTGAATGTGTGTGAGGGGGGATGAGACTACTGCTCATCCCCCCCCACACACACCCTACTACCACTGAAAGGCTCATACAGTATAATAAAAGGACTCTGCCCTCCTTCTTCTACAGTGTCCAGTGCCAGCATGACCAGACTTCGCTCACGGACAACGTCCAGTTCAAGTCTTATGTCCTTGGATGGCCCACGAAGCCGAGCACATACCAACGAGCTGCAACGTAGCCAAATAAGTTCACACAGCAACGATGAGAAGCGTGTACGCTCTCACACCGATGTTTCCATGGATAGTATTTCCAGTGCGAACCAGAGTGTCTCAAAGGCCACCGAAGTGGCATGCTAGAGCACAGGCACTTCTAAGTCTCATGCACTTAATACAAATTTTACCTCATCATAACTACCCAGGTGTATCTCACAGTCTTCTTAACTTTCCCATCTCTGGCCATCATCTTCCAATTATGCCCTTTCATCTGCACTATCTCTGCCTGAAAGGCCACAGGATATGCTTCCATGTGACTTTCTCCATCCCCCCATTCTCTCTCAAATTTCCACTCTGTATGTTCTTAAACCGTCACTACTCTACTCTCTTCCTAGTCACTCATACTTCATTTTCATTTCCTAAGCAGAGAAAGAGTTCTCTGTATACTGCACTGAACTATTATTACATGTCTCTGTATCTTTGTCCTTCAATTTCTCTTTCTTTACCTTCATCCATTTCACTCTGTCTCTATTCATGTCTCTGTTCATGAGTGTTCCCTCTGACACTGACCTTTTACCACAATTTCTGCTGCAGGCGTCCTTGGTTTGGATAAGAGTTCCTTATTTACTGATATTTATTATCAAATACAGTACATGAGAAGTTCATACAATCTGAATGTATTCACTAAAACTTGAAGTGTATTCACTATGGAGATAATAAAGATGTAGAAATATGGATTAGCTGGTGCAACAGTTACATGTTTATTACCAGGAATGTATGTTGATTATATGCAGCTATGACAGCAGTGTATTATTAACTATGGGAAAATACTATGAATATTCACTGTAGCTCACAAAATGCTAACGCTTTAGTAAGAAGTTTTACATTAAGTTCAAATATTAAAGCACTTTATATTTGATTAGCACTTTATATTTATAATAATAAAGCACAATTTAAACATTTTTGTGGTGTCAGTGAATTATTTTTCTTTAAGCACAATATAAAATACTAAATTGAAATCCCTAAATACAAAAACAGCCATAAGTACAGGCAGATACCAACGATGAATACAATTTCTGATCAAATATTGCACTCTGTCGACCATTTATGTAAAGAATCACTGTTCACAGCATCACTTGCATTTCAGGGTAACTGTTACTGTAATCCTGTTTACTGCTCTTTGGTAGGACAACTACTAAAAAAATGCAGCTTGAAATCTGATTAATCATGCTGGTTGAACGTGAACGTCACAAGTTTGTGCATGCAAAAAGCTGAGAGTGTGGAAACAGAAAGAAGTGAGCCTAGTGACTTTTGTGATAACACAACTGAATCACAAACATCCTGTCTGAGCTCAAGTTACACGGCGGGTTTTGACAAGTACTTTGACAAGGTTTATTTTTTACTTTTTAAATCCCTCACCAAGAATCTGATAATACTGTCTGTGTGCAATTCTTAGTACCTAAACTGCTGTATTTAAGTACAAAAAGACACTGGGGGGGGGACTTTTAAATTGCATGTGTTACAAAAATAATCCCTTTGATGCCAAATGTGTCTTTTCTGCGATTCAGCTTGTTGCCTAAATAACAAGATATTTATAAGGTTGTAATAAATCCTAAAAACTCATGAAAATTTATATAGCACTTCTTCAAATGTACCACTAGATGGAAGCCTGTACCTCCTCTTTTACTCTGATATCATCTGCAGTCAGGCACCACTCAGGTTTATGCAGCCACACGCAATCCTAACAGACTGTACTGTCTAAAAGAGCTGCACTGAAATCAGTCACATAGAGTCCAGCTCATTCATCACATACTTGGGTTTTAACATTACTCTTCAATCTCAGTGTTATGGCTGTTGTTGTTTTATAGCACTCTTTATCCTCTCCCACAGTGCTGGGTTAAATTAGATCATATGAAAACTGTCCACACATGCTTTGACATTACACACTTATATACCAATCATTAATTTATTTGCATTTGCATTTGTTTACACAAGAAATTATGTGCCAAGCAAAAATAGCAGAGCAAAAGTGAATAAAGAATTATTATAAAGAATTATATAAAGAATTGGACACATAACCCTTTTAAATCTGGTAACAAATTGCAATGATATGTATTTCTATTCAAACAACTGCCAGTCATTATTTTACAAGCCAAATGTTTTATCCAATATAAATGCATTTATTTGGCCACTGCAGCAGGGTTTTGTTTTGTTTTTTTGAAACCAGTCAATTAAACTGTGATTTGACTTTCTACCAGTCAATAACAAAGCAGAAATATATGTGTTATACAAAGCCTTAACCTTCTTGCAATTCTTTTTAGATTAAACACAATGTTTTTGTCCCAGTAGATGCCAAGGTGTGTGACGTGCACATGTGGGCTTCGCTGCCACGTAATCACGGCATTGTGAGTTAATCCAAGTGTCACCGTCTCTTGCAGCATAATTTGCATCACACGTGTGCGTGGATAAAAATAATCTCTGTATTCAGAATGTGTCTGCATGAATGTGGGTTTGCATGGGCATAAGCTGGCTGCATGCATGAATGTAGTAGATGTGTAGGTGGGACTGTATGTGTGAGGAGGGGGGGGAGCTGTGTGAGTAGATGGATTGTTTTGGGCTTTGGCTGCAAGACAGTGGAGATACACAGATAGAAGAAAACACAAAGCAGTCAGCATCAAAGTCAATAATTGTGTGTGTGGGGGGGGGGGGGGGGGGGGGTATCTTTATTTCAAGCCCTCTTTTGTTTGCCTTACATCATAAAACAATGATGAATAATGTATGACATAAATCTCTTAAGACTTCATTTAAACATGAGCTCTAGCACAGCTGTAGGTTCACTGTGTCCTTTATTTTACTGTTCCTCTGTGTAGTGTGTTCCACTATGAAAATACAAAATACTTAAAGCTTTCATCAGCACTGACATACATTTGTGAAATGCAGGGACCCATTCAATAAACTCACTGTACATCTTTTTATTCAGTGAAGAAGCAAAGACACACGGTTACAGACAGTGTTGCAGTTTCATAGTAGCAATGACAGCTTTACTTCATCCTGCTCTGACAGTCCCTCCCAACACACACACACAGACACATGCACCTCTTAAATCTTAAAATCAAATAAAGGTGTACTTCAGTGTGTGCACATACTTTAGCCAGATTTGGTGAGGACTCAGTGTTATAATGTTTATGTCTAAAACAGAGCCTGTCAGCAACCATATATACAGTAATTTTATGAAGTGCTATTGTTTGTATGTCCTATTAACCAGAACCAACTGCAAGAAAGAATCAAAACCTCAGAACATAATGTATTTTCTCCTTAATATGGCAAAATATGGGCTCGAAAATAGATTTCCCTCTACGGCACTACAGAACGTCCTTTTTTAACTGGTCATAAATACGTAAAACAATAAAATACCACCATAGTACGTTAAATCTGTGGATTTTTAAGACCCCAAGATTAATGTACAATATAAGGCGGTTTTACTCTCCTGTGCCATTTTTCTTTATGTGACAAAATAAATAGGGGGATAGTTTAGTACTCCAAAATCTGGATCTCATATGCAGAAAAAATTGGGGTCCCTTGATGCAGGAGTGGACACGTAGGGCCCCTCTCCTCCTGTCAATGAGCCCTGCCAGCTGCAGCCATGTTGTAAAGGATCAGGCTCCTCCAGCAGCAGCAGCAGCAGCAGAGGCAGCAGCAGTGCTAACAGCTAGCGTCAGTGGACACCGACTACCGGGCACGGCGCTGTTGTGGACAAAAACAGACGGGGGAGAGGGACCTGGAGCGCAGAGACATCCATCGAGCCGGTTCCTATTATCAGTGGATGCGTTAATAAAATTCAGACGCGCTGGCTGGATAAGGTGTCCGGTTACGGAAAGTAGGTGCGGTCGGGCTCCAGGGCTGAAGCGGGTGAGTATTGATCCCTCTTGGGAGCGAACTGAGTGGGAATAGCCCTGGGTTAGCTTAGCTAGCTTAGCATTAAAGGGGGTAACACACACACACACACACAGACAATGGGGGTTAACGACAATGCACTTAGGTGTGGGTGTGTTTTTAGGAGCTGGCATGAGGGTTTAGAGTGAATTAGCTGATGTGAATTACTGGTCGTTTTATACACGGCGGAGTAATTTGTATTCCTAACAGACAGGCAGTGGCCGAAACCACCCCTCTGTGTTTCTCCGGTGGGTGCAAAGGTCCAAACCAGGCAGGATTTCTGTCATGCGGAGCAACAACGCCTTTGCAAAACAGCTGTGTTTTGTTGAGCAACGAGTGGGTCACACTGAGACTTATTTTTTGCAGGCAATGGTTTGGAGACAAAAGGGGGAGACAGCCTTTACTTAAAACTGAATGTCTCAAGTGTTTTGGGGGCTGTTTGCTGCCTTGTCAACCTCATTACTGCACACTGATCACTGAACTAGGCCGATTGAAATGGATTAATATTTGAGCAGATCCTGTGGGGTTTTTTTATGTGTTTTTAGGGCCACAAATCATTTGTGAGCGTGCTTGATGGGATTAAACAGAAATTTATGTATAATGGTAAACCTGACAGAATTAAACCTGGTTCACAGCTTAGTGCCCAGCAGCTCTGTGGTCGAGGGTTTGTCAGTTATTTGCTTTTTTGATTTCAGGGTTTTTTGAATCCAAACTGCCCTGACTTGTCTCCTACAGATGTCTGTTTTCCTGATGCTCTGCCGTCTTGTTTCCTGCTTTTATGTGACTGTTACCCCAGATCACATCCCTGCAAACATCCTCTAGCAGCAAAAACCACTGGGTCAGGAAACCAAAGTGTGTTCGCAGATATTATGATGTGATCATGGACAAAATAACCATGCTTGACATGGAATATACTTCTCTCCTGAAAAAGGGATATGACCACTTTTTTTTTCTTAGTGAATTATCAAGAAATGTCACTTTTTTGTACCACTTCCCTTCCAGCAGATGCCTTTCTGTGTAGATACTATTAAAGCACTCATTAATGTTTGCTCGAGTGCACATGCGACCAGTGCAGCAGTTGATGTTTTTTTTCACTTCTCTGTTTTTAACTGCATATCAAACACATTTTTCATTATTCTGAAAATGTGTTTATTATAAACAAATTTGAAAATTGTGCACACGTGATCGTCCATGAGTTTTTATTTGTAGAAGTGGTGCTTGAAAGGGAAAGGAATGGCTTTGTTTCCATGTCTGCTGCCTTGTCTCCTCACCTTTTCTCTTGTTACTTCCACTGAGATGAAGATGCATGAATGGGGAAACAACAATTCGGATATTGGATTGATTTTTTTCCCTTATCCCTTTCTTTAGTGATGGTGGGTCTCACAAATTCGACAGGCAGAATGGTGGGATATGATGGGAGAGTTAGTTGGGGAAAGAATGAGAATCAAGCATTAAGAAGGAGGAGGCAACAGTTTGGAAATGAAACTCAGCCCCCCAGGTGTGTCAGTCCTAAACATTCAGTGGGCGGGTGCTTTCACTCTCCTATAAGTGACAGCATACAGTACAACTAGGAAGTGCAGAGAGAGGGGAGAGGAACGCACGGACATTCATGATTTAGCGGTGGACCGGGCCTCTGCGTACTGACTGCCAACATGCAGTTCTGGGATTTCCTGGGTTGCACCAATGGAGGTACGTACGCGTGCAGTTATACTGATGGCTTTGTGAATCTTCTCTGTGCGAGGCAGATAGAGAGGGTCTGGCAGGCAGAAAGCTGGAAAGGAATTTGTTCTGTGCACCGCTGTGCAAGCAGTTGCATGTGAAAAACCTCACAGACAGGTAAAGAGTGGAACACAAACAAACAAGATTAGGGGACTGATAAGGTGTCGGCCCATTGTGTTTTATTTGTTAAACCTGGTTGGTTCTCATTTTTTTTAGATTAAGTGGCACAGATCTGCTTGTTTGTAGCTTTTAGCCTAAATTAAAAAATCTTTTTCTTATTTCGCTGACTCGACGTAAGTTATGAATCATAGCGTGACTGTGCGCTGTCCTGTCTGCACTAAGCGTATTTAAACTTTTCTTGGGAACAACTCTGAAACCCCATCAGCTTGACGTTAGGTTATAACAAACACTACTGCGATTATAGTTCCTAAACATTGCTCTCATAGTTTAGAGGAACTGGCACCTATGTCAATGAAAGCCAAAAGATAAACAGGAGTAGGTTTAACTCTTAGCGAGATGATCACATGTAACCCTGACTTTTCTTTTTCTTTTTTAAATCTTAACCAGCTTTTCCCAAATTAAAACTGTATCTAAGTCTTTATTCATACAGACAGCTTTTTAAGGTGGTTTAAAAAGCATATTGGAGTCCAAGCTTGTAGTCTTCTTTGTTCAGCCACATTTGGTTATACTTGCACCGCAAAGAGTTAAACATCAGATTTCTTGTTTTGTACAACAACTGCCCACAGCTATCAAATGTCCCTTTTTTCTTGGTCAGAGGACTGTAAGTTGCTGAACAGTTTTTTATATTGCCTTTATAACTGAAAATCAGATTGTCCCTACGCCTATAGAAAAAAGGGAATTCAGTGTGTTTGTGTCTGCAATATTAGCTTACATATAAAACACAAACACACCCATAGAATCTATAAAGGATGTAAAACTCCAGCTTATGATCTCAGTTAAGTTGTGTTGTCTCATGTCTTGCCTTAAATGTGGTTACTTTATTGTGCTGCATTGAATTCCAGGACACTTCGAGCTCCAACACCCATCCTGTGCCCCAGGCCATGTTTTCTGCTATTGCGCCAATAACTATAGCTAAGATACCTGATGGCTTGTGTCATATTTTTACGCTTCCAACACACATAAATGCTTACAATCACAAATAAAAAGTAGCCTTTGCTGAAATGCTTCCTTAGCTGAAGCGGCTATCCATAAACTTTCCAAGTTTGTAAAGTGACAGATTAAACATGAGGTCATAGGATATACAATATGCTTAATTGTAGCCTCATAGATGTTTAGTTTCTGCTACAAATCTTGGAGAACAGTGTTACAGTTGGTTTGTTGAAGTTGTTGCCATATTTTCAGGTAATACAGAAGGAGGCTGTCTTGAAAGATCAGTGACTGTATGACTGGACGCGAGCGCTCATGTGTCACCATCAGTCTGCCCTTATTTGCATCCACAGCTCACTGTTTTGCTTAAGTTATTCCATGTGGGTCAGCACTGACTGCCTGTGAGACGTTCAAATCAATTTCAGGGCCTCATTCTAACATAATTTTGCTGGTTAGCTTTCATAGTTTTAAAGCCTCTTCTAATGAAATGTATGCACAGTGCATCTGACTCTCGCTTGTATCTGACAGCGCTTTTCTTTAGGTAATTAATAGGTAATTAATTAGATAATTATTTTTCAATTACAGTTTTGCCTTCTTAACATTATGCAAACAAGAATAATGATAATGAAGATAAAATGCCTGTTTCTTCTGCGTTCTGTTTTGCAGTCGTACATTTGTTTTGTTATAAATACAACACATTCCTTTCCTGTGCAGCCATGGCTTTTGCCCCCATCTAAACCCAGACTCACTGTGGCAGGTTAAGATCAATCCACATGAATATTTTTCAAATTTAAGAAGGTCCACTGTGAAGATATTTTCACACACAAAAAAGGTTTAACAGTTACGTCATTCTAAAATCAATTATCTATCATATTATCAATATTAACAAAGTGATTGTGATTATGATTTTTCATTTCTTTCTTTTTTTGCCAGTTCTCAGTTTGCTGAACAAGTATGGCCTGTTTGAAAGGGTTGCCAGCAGAGAACCGCGTCTTGTTAAAAAGAACATGGCAGCACAGCTTCGGTTTGCAAAGTTGCATCTGAGCAAACTACAAGACTTCTGTAGATGTTTGGCCATAGTGCACAGCACCATGTTTGGCGAAACAGAAACACACCATTTTAGAGCAAACACTTCATAGCAACTGTCAACAAGATGGTGGAGGTGTGATGATTTGGCCTTGTTTGGCGGCCACAGCACCTGGACATCTTGCAGTCATTGAGTGGAGCATGAGCTCCTCTGTATATCAAAGTATTCTGAAGTCAAATGTGAGGTTGCCTGACTGACACCTAAAGCTTGCCTGAAACTGGGTCATGCAAAAGGACAATGATCCCTAACACAACACCAAATCTATAACAATGGCTGAAAAAGAAAAGAATTAAGGTGTTGCGAAGCTTAGAGCTGTAAACAAATGCAAATAAATAAACAAATGCCAATCAACCTCAAATGAACTGAAGTAACTTGGTAAAGAAGAGGGGGCCAACACAACAATGTAAAAGAGTTCTACAAACTACTGAATCATGGGGTGTATTTATTTTTTTCACTGTGAAAACTTTCACATGACTCTATGCCATCAGGATGTCTTGAAAACATGTGCAGTATTAGACTGAAATGGCAAAGACTTAATGGGAAATCAAACTGAACATTTTAGAAAGAATTACATGACAGTCAGTTAATATCCATATCTGTGTTCAGTCCAGAATCAGTCCAGACTATGTTATAATATGTTAAAAGTCAGGTCCTTTACCTCACACTGACTTGTATAAAAAGGTGTGAGATGAGTAGCAGCTATATATTTATAGAACAGATAAAAAAAGGTATGACATTGACATTACAGATTGTTTTTTCTGTCTGACTAATGTTTCCGCTTATAAGCTTGTGTGAGAAAATGAAATGAACCTCAAGTGTTTTGAAACTAGGTTGGATATAGTCGTCTGTGACCGGTCACCTTGGCTGTGAAGGTTCTTGGCTCATAGGTCTATTTAATGCTAGACAGTATTTTTTTTAATAGAGTAAATGCATTGGGAGCTATTTTATGTAATGCATATATTGGATCAAAAGTTTTGGGTAGCTAATCCCTTTTTCTCAGTTCCTGAAAGTATTCTAAGATGAGAAGTTTCTGCTAGACCCCGGTGCTCCTGTGGTTTGGTTTAATGTGTTTATAAATGTCTGAATGTTAACTTTGGTGCAGTGTACTGCACACTGAGGTAGAGCCATAAAATGGCTTATAAATGAAAGAAACTATAAATCTATTAAATCGGTGGAAAACCTGCAAGAACAGGAGGGAATAAAGTGGGTATCTGAGAGTGCATACTGCATATGTGCCGCGTAAAATCACAGATTTGATATGAAGTCAAAAACATTTACTCTTTAAATAAAGAAAATAATGTGATCTGAAATTTAACCATTAGTTTGTTCAGCCAGAGAGAAGACGTGATCCAACTTCACAAGGCATGCACTGGTTTCAAAAAATAAACCTGTCTCACCAGTCACTTTATTAGGTACACCTGTTCAACTTTGGCTAATTAGTTATTTGTATTAACAATCAGATGTAAGTAAGTTAGCACATTTAGGCATGGTGAAGATGACCTGCTGAAGTTCAAATTGAGCCTCAGAATGAGGAAGAAAGGTGACTTTGAACATGGCATGGTTTTTTACACAACATATCAAACGTAGATACAGATTAGCTTCAGCAGCAGACGACCACACCAGCTGCTATGAATTGAGGTTACTGTTGGACGGTACCAAATCACCAAAATTGGACAGCAGATAATTATAAAAACATTGCCTGGTCCGATGAGTCTTGATTTCTGCTGTGATGCATGAATGATCGACCTGCAGGCATTGATCCACTGTGTGAGTTGTTTAGAAATATTTTCTTGGCTCACTTTGGGCACCTTGGTAGCCTTGGAGCAAAAACCACAGTCTACCTAGATATCGCTGCTTACCGTGTCCATCTCTTTATGACCACAGTGTGCCCATCATCTGATGGATACTTCCAGCAGTGTAACACACCAAAGAGTTGTCAAATGTTCCCAAATGGCCTATCTGGAGCATCTTTGCAATGTGGTGGAACGGGACATTCCTATCGTGGATGTGCAGCCAACAGATCTACAGTTTCCATCTGATGATGTCGTGCCAATGCGACCAAAATCTCAGAGGAATGTTTTCAGCGCCTTGTTGGATGCAATGAAGAATTAAGGCAATTCTAAAGAAAAAATAATAAAAGGAATCCAACCTACTACTGACAGGATATACCTAATTCCTAATACCTAGTTCTTTAAAAGTCCATCTGAGTTTAAGTTGTAATGTCTTCAGGTTCTTATTTTTGTTTTTTCTCAAATGTTATAGTGGTAAAAATGTAATTGAATAAAGTCCTAAGGATTTTTTTTGATTCTTCTGCTGAATTGAGTTCATGTGACTGCACTGGAAAGTGTAGTAGTGAACATATTAGCGACTTACTTTTGGCTGCTCCCTTATTCACAAGGGGCTGATTAATTTGGCAGCTTTTTCTTCCTCTTATTCCTAACACTGCGTGACCTTCCTGATGAGGAACGGAGAGATCTGTTTCTCCTCCCAGGATAGAACCAGCTATATATTGCTGATTAGGTGAATATATAAACCACGATACTGAAGCTTCTCTGGCTTCTGTTGGTCTGTGTTCTATGGGTAGGCTATAAAGGCTACTACATAAGTGTTTCAGGTGAAGAAAACTTAAGCTTTGTGACGTCAGCAAATCTTCATTTTTTCTGTTTAACATTAAAAATCCAGATGTGAAAAACTGCTCTGGTGTAAATGAGAACTTCCCTTCCTTGTGGTCTCTATACTACAATAAACATTTTTTATAGCTGCTACGTACAGGGACAACTACCTCATTAAAGCCTTAGCTGCCACTGTGGTGACTGCTCTGATGCTGCACTCAGTTCTGTTCCCTGCTATTCTGTTGTACTGTGTTCTGACAGGCTGATCAGTGCAAAAGGCTGTTGTTGTTTTCATGATGAGAATGGAGTTGTGCAATGCCCTTAGCATGGTGTCAACTGGTGTAGCCTCTGCGATTTACAGCCAGAGGCAATAACTTTTTTACTCTGAGTGGGAAAGCAGAAGAATAGGGGCCGAGAGCATGAGGGAGCATATATGACAGAGTAGGAAGGAGAAGCGCTGAAGTGTGTTTATGCAACTGAAAATGTCTTCAGTGGTTCTAGTGACAGATGTATCATCTCTAGCAGGCTCTAGTCTGGGGGCATTATTTGTGGATTTAAAAAGTTCGATTTGGATTTTAATCATTTCTCATGACAAAGACAAGTCTCTTGAACTACATATGAAGATGTTTTGTGTCTGTGTTGTACTAATGTTGCCATGCATACGGTAAATATTTAAAATAGGTGCAGCTGTATATATCAAATTTTAAAGAGCAGTGGCGGTTCGGGATATTAGTCTTTGATGTATATTTTTAAATGTCAAGAAACATTTCGATACATCCTTAATCCTTTGGCGTTCTTTGCTGAATGTACTGCCAGTTCTGGCTTTAAATTGCTGACAATCCTCCATGTTGCATTTATCGGTAGTGAATATTACACTCGGTGTGAGGTAGAGCGGAGAATAATGCCAGGATTGGTGTTGTGCTGCTTTTTGTAACAGCATGCTACTTGTAGCCAGCGCTTTGGACTCAACTCTGGCAGGAACAAACAGGATTATGTGTTTACAGGAAATTACTGTGTGTAAAGTGGTAGAGCATACTCTGAGCATCAGTGAACCAATGAAAAGTAATAAAAACACACCATAAAATGTAACTTATTGGAATCCATGGTAAGTTATTACACGGTATCCATTTATCCATCCATCCATCCATCCTATTTTCTGCCCTTTAACTGGTGACAAGTGCAGGAGGACACTGAGGTGTTCCCAAGCCAGCCGAGAGTATGTCCTAGGACTGTATGAGAGACTCCTTTTAGTAGGACATGCCGAAAACACCTTTGTGATGCCCTATTCAGATGCCCCGATGTGGAAAAGAAGCGTTTCTGCACTGGGCCCCTCCTGAATGATTAAATTCCCTACCTTGTCCTAAAGGGAGAGCCCAATGTTATTTCAGCGGAAGCTCATTTTCACCGCCTGTGTTCCTAATATCATTCTTTCAGTCTCTACCTAGAACTTGTGGCCGTAGGTGAGGTCAGGGAACATAGATCGACCGATAAATCGACAGCTTCACTTTCACGCTCAGCTCTGTCTTCACCACGGCAGATTAGTAAAGCATCTGCATCGCTGCCAATCCACACCGATCCATCTGTCAATCTCCCACTCCACTCTCCTCTCACTTGTGAAAGAGACCCCAATAAACTTCTCCATTTGGGAGAGCAGCTCTGTGACCTGGAAAGGGAACTCCACACCTTTTCTGGCTGAAAACCGTGGATCGAGACTTAGAGGTGCTAACTGTCCTTCCCGCCATTTCACACTCGACTGCAAACCACCCCAGTGTGAGCCAGAGGTAGATGTCTGATGAAGCCAAAAGATCTACATCATCCACAAAAAGTATTCCTGAGGCCACCAAAGCATACACCTTCTTCCTCTGTATAGCAGTACAGTACATGCTATACTGCAGTTTATTTATGTCAGAATTGTGAGTAAGCGCAGTTTACTAAAGATCTTAGCTTTAATACCACAGATTTTATTCAAATGATAGATTAAATAGTAAAGCCAGCACTGAAAAGCCTCAGGAGGTGACTCTAGTGAAAAAACAAGTCAGGCTTTATTGAAGTAGGTGGGAAAACAACTCTGGCTTCCCTGATGTTTGACCTCAGTAAACACTTTCCTAATTAGTTTACGTTTGCAATTGCTAGGCTCAGGTCTTATTAAATAAAAGATGATGCTTATTTGGTAAATTATGGTCTTTATCAGAGATAAAAAAGAATAATCAGGCAGGACATGCTTTAGGGTGAGCCTGCTTTGTATGAGTGTAGTCTTAAATTTCCAGTTTTAAAACTGCACAATTGTGACAGTGGAAGGCTTCAGGGCTTCAAAATGAGACTTCATGAACTTATGGCTACATCTTCCACATTCTACATACAGTGTATTATTAGTGTTGCATTTATTTCATTTTGAAATATGTTTTTGTAAAACAGTTAGGTTGTCTGACAGCGTATTACAAAAAGATATTGACACATGTTCCAGTACCATATTCATACTAATTACATTAAGTTCTTATCACAGTATTACATGTTGTTTGTTGCCAATTGAAAATGAACATATTTGTCTTCTGCTAATAGCAGACAGTGTTTGCATCTGTCTTTGAATGAAACTGTAAATTATGCCTTTTCTGTTACCAGTCTCTTACACTTATTCTCTCTTGTCTCAGGTGTTCACTAAGAAGTTGTACCAACTAAAAATGATTTAGCTGTTTTCCATCTGTGGCCACTTCATCTAATTCCTTTGTGCAACTGGTAAAAATAAAAATATTTAGCTTGTACACAGCCTAAAGTGAGTCCTTAAGATTGAATCAGTGCACACCTCCAGCTTAAAAATGATTTAATGAAGCCAACAATTACTCATCCTGGTTTAATTGGTTATAGCTTTATTAAATGCAGGTTGGTGATGTGCTTCTCAACACAATTTTCTAGAGGGAATGTAACACAGTACATACCTGAACCCTGATGTGCTTCAAGTTGATGCACAGTAACATAAGACTGTATGGAAGTAGGACTAACCTTTTTTTTCTCTACATGTATTGTAAAGACAAAGCCCCAGCATCCTTATTAGCACCACAGTCCTGTTGTCTGTTGCTTAGTAACCGATGGCAGCTTAGCTTCAGAGTGTTGGACATTTCTGCATAATGCTCAGTTTGGTTTCATTGTTGTATGAGAATCTAGAGAGTGAAAGTATGGGAGAGAGGAGCGGCAGGCAGAGAGGTCAGGGGACAGATTGAGATTTGAATGTGAGCTGGAGGTGAAGCTATTATAGCATGACAGCGTAGATATATTCTGCCAAGTCATGATTCTCACCTCACTCCATCTGTCTGGAACGCAGCTCACATCAAATCCTCTTCACTCATCACTGCTGCTGTGTGCTCAGTGCTGACAAACGTGTAAAGCAGTGAATGTGAATAGCATGATTAGAAATTCATTTTTGTGTGTTCAGAATTAAAATGGGAATTTTATTCAGTTAAATCGGGACTTTTGGCGTAATCAGCATCCTCTCTGGTGAAACCTTTGTTATCTGTCGTTTTATCTTCTTTTATTTCTTAATTTATTTTTCTTTATTCTGGTGTACAGTAACTCTGAAATGTGAAAGTAGTTTCAAGTTATCCATGCATGAAAATTTATCTTCTGTCATGTACTGCATGGGATGCAGAGAAAAATGGCTTTAAAATGTGCTAATTTTGTTGTTTTAGCCACAGACAAGTTTTAGATAATCTCTACCCCACGTACAGCTGAGGGCTGTAGCGAGAATTATTCAGGATGTAAGTCACTGAGTCATTTTCACAAATTTATCAAAGTAAGACCTCTTTTTTCTCTCTATCTCTTTCTTTTCGCAGACATTTCCAGAATATCATACTATGCCGGTGAGTACAGTTTTAATTGTTTTCAATATATGAAGGTATTGTGTCCATTTTCTGTCAACTAATGATAGGAATTAAAAAAGTACTGCTTCTTAAAGAGTTTAGTAATCAATTCTGAGATTGAGTTTTACTTGTGAAAGTAAAAAAAAAATTGTAATATCAAGGTATTGTCAAATTTCCTAGATGTGTATTTTTTAAATACATACTCATGTTCTATCAAAAAAAGTAAAATCGTGGAACCCTTTCTTTATTAACTTTCTAGCTTTTTATTTCACAAACTGGTGAGCAAATTAGTTTCGTCGCCCTGCTCAGCTGTGATGTTACATATGCTGCAGCATATGCTGCTGGAAAAACTATGACATGATTTGTAAATTACTCCAAACATCCTTCTCTGTTCAATAATGGTAAAGATTTACCATTATTTGGCCAAAATATATCAGTCAGGCTTTATTTTAAACATTGTTTAAATCATGTAAAATGTTTAAAGCCAGTATAACAGTGCAGGTTAATATGTGAAGTATACAGTACAAGAATGGTTATATCAGCTTTATACTTTCCTTTTGCAACCTTTGTTGAATAAAAGTGGATATTGTACATAGTTTGGTTTAGTGCACTTGTACAGAGTTGCTGTTCTGCTTTTTCCTTTTTATTTTTAAATCAGATGTTATTTGATATTATCCCGAACTTAAACAAGGCCAGCGTTACTGCATCACGGAGCAGTTTGAAGTTGAGCGGAATAATTTTAGAGGTATAGATGAGATATTTTATAGCCCTTAGCACCATTATCTCTCCATAGCTGTTGCTAGGTAACTGTTGATCCTACTGTATGTCTTCAAGCAGGATGCTGAATATTCGGAGCTGAGAAAGACCAAAACAAAATTTACATTTCTTAACTCTGGGAATTCTCTAATGCTAAAGTTGAAGTTAGCACAAACCTGTAATCACATGAAGCTTCCTCAGTTTGCTGGAAAATGGCAACAATAAACCATCCAGTGAGCAGACTGGCAGAATGTAACCTTCGTGGACGATAATGGCACAGGGTAAACTCCCTCTATAACTCTTTTGGAACACAATTTCTGTCCTTTAACAGTCAAATACTGATATGCAAAAAACATAAAACAGAAAGATCCCGAGTCATTTCTTTGCAGTAGCAGCATTACACTTTCTCCTCTCTGTTTGTACTTGATGCACAGCATGCATTCAGAGCCTTTGTACCTTTGTTTTAAATGACGTTTTACAAATGCACTCACTGGCCACTGCATTAGTTACGCACACTTTGCTAGTACAGGCTAGGACCCCCTTTCGCTTTCAGAATTGGCTTAATTCTTTGTGTCATAGATTCAACAAGGCGTTGGAAACATTCCTCTGAGATTTGGGTTCATAATGACTCAGTGGCTGCAGATATCTATGATGTGAATATCCCATTCCAGTACATCCCAAAGGTACTCTACTGGATTAAAATCTGGTGACTGTGGTTGCCAGTGAACTTATGTTATGGAGAAATCAGTTTGAGATGATTTGAGCTTTGTGATGTGATGTCTTAATCTGAGGAAGCAGCCATCAGAAGATGGGCACACTGTGGTCATAAAGGGATGGACATGGTCAGCAGCAATTCTCAGGTCGGATGTGGTTTTTAAACATTGCTCAGTCAGTTGGTACGACAACCATTACTGTGCACCACAACCAGCAGCCTGAACCTTTGATACACAGCATGATGGATCCGTGCTTTCATGTTGGGCACGCCAAGTTTTTACCTAGCCGACTGAATATTGCATCAAAAATAGAGGCTCGTCAGTTCAGGCCATTTTTTTTTCCATTATTCTGTTGATGGAAGCGAGAGTGAATTGTAGCTTCAGTTTCCTGTTCTTAGCTAATACGAGTGGCATTCGATGTGGGCTTCTGCTTCCATCCTGGTGCTCAGTTTGAACTTCAGTAGCCTCTGTTGACATTACATTAATTAAGCGTCTTAATCAGGTATACCTAATAAAGTGGCGATAACTGTGATGGTCTGAAAAGTGGGAACACGTATGTCAAAAAGACAAAATAAATTTGTGAAATTATTGTAATAATTGTTTTTCTGAATATTAAACACAAAAAGTTACATTTTTTGATATATTTGCAGAATTAACTAACAAAACATTTTGTGCTATTCTATTTAGTTTGTTTTTTTTTATTCAATAAAAAAAGTAAAGTAGACATCCTAGCATTTAAACACGTTTCCTGTGTGGCTGGGCATACTCTGTGAGTAATTGCTTGCAGCGCTTAGCCACTAGAAGCTTAGCTGTAAAGCGTTCACAACATCTTGTGCGCTGTCACATTAGAGGGATTGAATGTTGGAGTGCTCTGCTGCCAGTGAAGCTTGCAGGCTGCAGGAGCAGGTGAAATATGTGTGGAGAGGAGGAGAGCGTGGACAGAGGGCAGTATAGACCTACTGAGGGCTGCAGAGTCAAAGGGGGAGGGATGGTGTAGAGAAATGTAGACAAACAAGTGTCGTAAGTGGTAGGAGAGTGGAATGTGTGTTTTCAGTGGCTAATCACTAATCTTGGTAAAACCGTGGGTGTGTGTGTGTGTGTGTGACAGGTTTGTGTGTTCATATGAATTCCTATTTATTAAAGTCACCGGGTCCTTTTTAGCATTCTGTCCAATCAGCTCACCTACTTTCCACTGCATCAAGTCTCATTTACAATGTTTATATCTATCTTTCTTCCTGCTTCTCTTCCTTGTGGCCCCCCCTCCCCCCTTACACACACGCACACCTCTGCAAACACACCAACATCCCCCTCCCCTCCATGGTTGTGCCTGTTAGCAACCCGAGCAGCTTTTTCGCAGCGTGGTCGCAGCAGCTTAAACCTAAAACACAGCAGAGGAGAAACACTTGGCTCACAGACGCGCACTCTCACTTTTTGCTGACAATACATGCAGTCACTTTGATTTCATATTTCCTATGCATTTCGCTCTCTCTCTCACACACACACACACATATGGGAACTCTAATACACCCTTTTTGGCTTATACTCAGTCTGATCTTCACGCTTTTCGGTTCACTCATAAAGATTTTGCTGGATGAGCAGTCTGTGTGCGCGCGTGCATGTGTTTGGGTGTATCTGTGTGTGAGAGAGAGGTTGGAAGTTATGTTGTAGCTGCTTTCGCTTCTCTTCCGCCGCCACAGAAGAAAGACTAAGCAACACGCCGCTGCCTGACGTCGAAATGGATTTACAGCATCAAACCTGCTCTTGCTAAATATTTTTTCCTTTTTGTAGTCCTACTTCCATCATGTTCTTCTTTTTTTTCTTCATTCACTTATGTCCCGCTCTAGCGTCAGATACCTGCTCTGACCTGGTTAACTCCTGCTGGCTCTGAGCATTGTGGGAAAGCTTTGGAGGACGTGAGGCTCAGCTGCTCCCTGAGGTTTCTCTGCTTCTCTTTCATCATTCCGCTCACTTTATTTCTTCTCTTTTTTCCCGCCATCTCAAAATGTTCTTTTCCACTCATCTTTAATTCTAACTGTATCTCATTTTTCTAATTTTTATTTATTTCAGCTTTATGTCTTTGCTCTTTCTTTATCCCCCTTGCTTCAGTCACTCTTATTTTCCTCTCCCTCACTAGGCTCATTTTCTGTGCCCTACATTTTTGTGTCTTTTTTCACTGATGGTCTCCTTGCTGTGATCTGCTTTGCCATCCCCTCTGGACAGCATTGTGGATTTACAGAACAGAACTACTACCTTCCTTTGGAAAATGATCGTTTGATGTGATTTTATGGAGTCCTACGTATCCAGTGAGGGCTGTCACTTTTATTTTGTATCCTGGAAATTTGACGTGTAATGCCAAACCCCGGTGGCTGAAGATTTATGGCTGCAGGAAAGAAACCTTTGACTATATTATCAAGGATTGATATATTGGATCACTAACTCCCTACCGATGACCTGAATTTGATATTTTATGGGGATTTATTGGCCTGCAGGATGGCCTAACAGGGAAGGAAATCATCAGTCATGAGTATCTTTTTCTGGAAGCTTCCACTGAAGTGTCCTTGAGCAAATTACTGAATTATCTCTACGCTCAGAGGCTCAATCTCCTTGGGGTGAAAGAGCTTCCTGACAGAGGATCGTTACATATTACGTTGCAAAATTTTCTGGGTGAAAGGACATGGCAAGAGTCAGACCGGCTGATTACTAAGACCAGGAATCCAAGTTGATGACTCCTGAAGTGGAGTAATGTTTCAAAAAGCTGTGGAGAAATGAGTTGCAGTCTTGTGATTGGAGCTTGGATTTTCTCACCAAATATTAGACATTAAATATTTATAAATTAGATTATTATGCAGAAGAAGCCCTGATGGACCTCTGTGTCAGTATTATTTAAAAGCTATTGGATCTTCTCTATCAGCTGCACTTGTAGCGCAGCATTGTCTAATGTAGTGACTGCTACAGCATAGACAGCAAGCCAGCCAGTGTTTTCTCTGTTTGATGTGTCCTCAGTACAAAAGATATTTGACACTCTTTATTTCCTCCTATTAGTTTATTTCCTTTACTGGCATTTCTTTCAATTCTGGAATTATTTTTTTTACAATCAATAAGCTTTTTACCAAAAAGACTCCAGTCACCAACACAACAAATTCCCACTGTTTTTCGCATCTTGTTGATTTTTTTTTTTGAAACAGGTGTCTTCAGATTTATCTACCTGGAATCTTTTTTATTGTTGCATAAAGCCAAATGAGGAACTGCCCCTAGTCATAGGCTCTATGCTGTTTTTAGGGCCCAGTAGTTTTGTCTGGGCCCCGTGGCCACACCTGGAATTGCTCCCCCTACAGTACAAATGGAGAGCAGCGGCTGCATCCCTCTCTGCTGGACCAAGGGGGGGTGCATTTATGCACAGCACCCCTTACCAAGTAGGTACTAAGAAGCATCAGTAGAAGATGTATAGCATGCATTTGTCTAGTTAGTACTTTCTGCTGTTTATTTCACTTAATTCTCGCTCTTTATGAATATAATATAATATTAAATCCATAATAATTGATGATGCAGTATCGACTATTCTTGAATGCAGTGCACTGTTCTTTCATTAGGTGCATATATGGTAAATGATTGTGTTTGCCACTGGATATAGGTATCCTGAACAAGCTGAATTGTACTTTTCATCACACTGAGCTTTGGGTGTTTTCATAGTATGCTACAGACAAAATGATCTATACTGTTTCTGTTTGCTGTCAGAATTTGTTACACATCAGGTCCAGTTTCGACAATGGCTGAACTTAACTTAGTTAGTTGCCGACGCTCTCTAATGAGAGTGTATGTCAGTCCATGTTTACAGCACTTGAGTCAAACCTGGGTTGCTGTATTTGTACTTGCAAGACACAACAAGTTGCTCCTGATGCACTGATTGGAGTGTGAGTGTTAGATAGAAACAGATTTTTAAAAAGTGCTTATGTGAATGAGACATGTTGTATAAAGTGCTCCGAGTCTTCAAGTAGTATATATGGTTGTTTTTTGTCAGTATTAAACTGTTGAAATATTTGCAACTAATGTTTAGCCTTCACACGTCTGCTCCTCAGTCTAATGTAGATTATGCGTATCCTTGGAAGTAAAAGCGAGAGAAATACGTGGAGGGGGGGGGGAAGCAGAGGAAATTGAAGATGAGAGAAAGATGAGAGGGAGGAAGGAGGAGAGGTGGTTCAATAGGACAGGAGGATCAAATGGACTTGTGAAGGCAGTGGCTAAAAGGTCTGTAAGTATGAGAGAAGGGAGAAGGGATGTGTTTAAGAGGGTGAGAAGAAAAGAGTAGATGAAGAGTGAAAGCATGGGGAAAGAAGCTTTTGGGAGTTTTGATACATGAGAAGTGGAAGTAAATGGAAAAAAATTTAAAAACTTCAGAAAGATAGGCTTGATGTGAGAGATGTGAACAACTGAGGAGGAGGAAAAGAGAAAGGCGATGGTAGAGAGATGGCGATGGCAAGCCTCTGCTTCCCCAGGGTTGTTCTAACCCTAGTAACCCAGATACCCGTTAGAAAAGGAGATAAACAGTCCTCCAGCTGCTGCTGCTGTGGGACTGAGCTCAACTCCAGCCTTCTGTGGTTCAACAGGCTTACTGTCAGTCAGTGGAGCCCCACTGAGAGCGCGGGCGGTGGGTCTGGAAGCTGCCCGCACCCCTCCTGGCTGTCTACTTGGCCTAGTTGATTTGATTCATGTCTTCACGCTTGTGTGTGTGGGAGGGCTTGCATGTGGGAATTTAGTGCAATTGCACTGAGCAGAGATTGGTGGAAATGAGAGATGATGTCATTTACCTTATGTTGTGTAGGGCACCTATTTTAAAACGGTTATTAATTTGCATTTAGAGCCATACGTGTAATGAAGTGCCCTAATTGTCACTGAGTGAGTGTGTATGTATATATATGTGTGTGTGTGTGTTAATATAATTATTGTAACGATACATTATAGTATTTTTTTTTTCCAACCTATCGTGCATTATATACATGTCTTCTCATACTAAATTTCCTAGTTACATGTGATGTAAGAGTATGAGGATCATAAAGTGGCTGTATGTGTGCACTGAAATGAAGGTATGCTTACTTCTCCAGCAGGATTTAGCAAAGCTGTATGTAGTATTTAGGGTATCGGTGCATGTAGGTGATTTTGCTCCTGTGTTTTATGTGTGTTACGATGCTCCAACACTTAATATCTAATCTGATTACCGACTGACCGAGTGAAAGCAGCAGACGGCAGACTTTGGTTTGTGATTCTGCAGCTAAAATGCTGCAGTTGCTTACATGTAAAAATAAGTTGCAGTCAAAATAATGCCCCCAATACATTTTTTAACATGTCCCTCTGAGACAAGGCACGAAAGCTGGAGCTAGTGCTGATAAAACAACTGAAGATATGCTGGGCAGCTGCATCTGCAACTCTTTCTGGGCTAACAGTCTGTACAGGGGTTTGCACTAAGAGAGTTTTTAGTGTATATTTACCACCACTAAAAATACAAAAGACATTGCTTTGCTCACCCAGTTACACAATATCCAACCAAAGAGGAAAGAAAAAACCCCAGCAAACCATTCTAACGTAATTTCAGTCAGTGAACATGCACAGTAAACTAAACTGAGAAGATGCATATGCCAAAAGCATTTCATGAGCAATGTCAGCAAATGGTTTGTCATACCTGTACTTTAAAATGCAGGGTTGATACTTTACAAGGAATGGTTCAGAAAGCCTGGAATTTTGAAGCATCAAGCAGAGCTGATTTGCATATATCTCCTTATGAAACTTCAAATTTCAGCTGCTGTCAGAGTAACAGTGGAGGGATTATAAAGGTTCTTTGCTGCAAAACCTCACTAATATATTTATTATGTGCAACGAAATGTTTTACCTTTAACTTATCTATCTGGATTTCATCAAATAAATTCAGCAGTTATGAAAAGAAGGTGGTATTATTAATGGGATTATTGGGGATTGTGACAGGCCCCGTAATAATCCTAATACCAGAAGTAAAATTATAATTGGATGATGACAGTAAGAGGGGCATTTATAATCTGATCTACTAATCTACTTTATTCGTGCCTTGAGGATTTGTTGGTTGACCATTTTTACACTGACCTATATGCATTACAAGTACACCATGAGCATTTTACCTATTCAGAATACAACCTCGTACAGCATGATGTAATCTAGGTAGCATATCAGTTTTGGGACTTCTTTGGTCGTGGAAAGGTTGTGATTTTAATACCACCAATATGGAAAAAATGTGTGCAAAAGAAAATACAGCAATCTTCTGAGCGAACAGAGGTTATCATTGAGCAAATCAACCCCCTCTCATTGAAAAATGATTTAAAAAAACCACAAATTTTAACGCAAAAAGCCAATTTTCTTTAGCTGTGGCTAAACCCTGGATTCACAGTGAGGGAAGAATAAATGTTTCTATCCAGCTGCAGGTCAAATGGGTTAAAAGTGCTGAAACAACTTGTATCTCCACCATTCAGTCTCCATAAGTCTGTCTCTGCTTCGGTTCTTATCGATAGGAAATAATCTGCCTGTGATCCAGCATCTGGTAGATGTTAATGATACAGATCACTTTCACGTTTTGTCAAAGATTACACTTTAAATACTGGAAATGAGCTGTGAAGTAATTTTGATTCGCACCACTTGTGCCTAATTTGTTGCCACGTGATAGCCAGAAATCACAGTCAGCTGAAACCAGTCCTTGCAGTGGTGATGACTCAACAAAAGCCTGCGGGGATGTCCAGGAAGTGAGAGTGTGACACAGGAAGCATCGGGGGGTGGGGGTGTCATGCACAAAAATACTGTCGAACCAGAAACAAATCAGCAACTTATAAAAAAGGATATTGGGTGAAATAAGAGTGAGAGACAATAACTTGTTTACATTTGTTTAGTAGACAAGCCAGCATTTTTATTGTAGCCTGGTTTATTACTGTGTCTGCCTCCTTTTGATAGTAAAGTTTATTATTGTGCTCATATTGTCATTTTGAATTTGGAAACGCGAAATCTGCATTGTACTTATGATATTCTGTGATTTATATATTGGTATCAGGGCAGCTATTGAGACACTTGTTATCTTTGGATAAATCTATAATTAAAATCCTTGATCACAGCAGGTAAACATCTTTTTTGTTTTAATGTTTGTCACTTTCCACTTTGTGAGGTATGGGACTTAAGGAAAAATTATGGTTACTGTCAGGATCGTGATCATGTAGGATGAGCTGTCAATGCTGAAATATTGCAACTCAAATTGATGCACCGCTACTTGAAAAAGCTTCTGTAAAATGAGCCAAAGCCATTTTTAGCTGGCACCAGTTTTTCCAGAACAGTTTAATTATTCTCATACAGCTTTTAGATTTTAGGAAACACCACAATAGAGAGATGGAGTCTATGCAGCTTAGCATAGACTCCATCTATGCTATGCTGCAGGTGGGACTGAATGACCAAGCCACTTGCTGATAGTCTAAAACAGGGGTGCCCAATCCCAGTCCTCGAGAGCTACAATCCTGCAGCTTTTAGATGCATCCCTACTCCAACACAGCTGAATCAAATGGTTTGATTACCTCTTCAGCATGCCATCAAGTTTGGCAAAGGCCTGATAACAAGCCATTCATTTGATTCAGGTGTGTCGGAACAAGGATGCATCTAAAAGCTGCAGGACGGTAGCTCTCGAGGACTGGGATTGGGCACCCCTGGTCTAAAAGCTGTCTGCCTGGTTGATTTAGCAGTTGTCCACTTTAGCTGCCTAATTTCCCCCTGGTTTAGGATTTTTTAGTAAAAATGTTTATGTGAAGAACTGAGACTTCATTAGCTCCAACTCTAAATCCAAATTCCAAATTTTCCTTTTCATTTAACGTGTGCAGTGCTTTCTTCATTCATATGATAACCGACTCCGTTTTAAATCAGAATACCAGTTGATTCGAGTACCGGGTCTTTACTGTGTTGCTGTCTTCTTTTCAGAATATGATGGCCAGTTAGCCCTAGCAGGAGCATCCGAGTCAGGCATGGCATCGTCTTCCTACTTGGAACCCAACCTCAACCACTCGTCTGCGGGTGGTTGCGGGGTTAAATCCCGGTCTGGAATGCCCGGTGTACCCAGCACCAGTGGTTCTGCTGGAGGTCTAGAGAGACCCCCGGGCTCCATGGACCGCGTTCTTAAGATCTTCCATTACTTTGAGACTAACAGCGAACCATGTACATGGGCTAGCAATATCAGGCACGGAGATGCTACAGACGTCAGGGTAACGTGCACACGTTTCTTACCTGCATAGTTCGGTATTGTTGTTATTTCCCTGATTTTCGCTTTTCTTTTTCTTCATCCAACCATTTGTTTCCACAGGGTGTAATCCAGAAGATAGCAGAGATCCACAAACTGCGCTGTGTTGCCTCTTTAGGTCTCCGTCTGACCCACTTGCGCTCGGACGCTCTCCACTGGTTACACCCTGATTTGGGTGTGTCTCATGTGAGGGAGAAATATGAAAAACAGCACCCGCAAGAAGAGTGGAGGTAAAACTATAAGATTCTGTGTTTTGTGCTTAGCGCCCACTGCTCATTTCTACTATTTCATATAGCATATGGTCACCTGCTCACCCACTGAGGATGGTGCTCAGATGGTGCTGCATGGTGGATCAATATCTAACAGTACTTTTCTTCAATCATATTTCCATGAACACCACGGGTTGAAATGGAGCTTCAAACCATGACAGAGCTTTAAACATGTTTCACTGATTGGCTGTAAACAGTCACTGTTATACCTCTCTCCTGATCTCATCTGTACATACTGACAACAAACTTGGATTCATCACTTCATATGATAATTGCCGCTGATTTTCAGTTGAGATGTGTCAAGTCTTTAGTTTCTTAAGGAAATGCTTTCAGATATTGTTCATTTGCTTCTTTTGGCATTCACTTTTCCAGTTTCCTCAAATTTTTTTTTAGGGCAAACTGCACACCGTGCTAAGATATGCCAAGGTTGTTAACAACATAACTGCTTGAATCCGTTCCAGTTTCTATTCAGCAGCTCTGCTCAGAGCAGTGTGATGACACATTTCTAAGTTAACCCAAGCATATTTTTTCTGCATAATGTTTAGTATTTATCTATCCATATTGTACAGCCTCTACAGTGACTCCAATATACCTGTGATTGACCAGTACTGGCCAGTAATGTCAGTCTTGCATGAGGATAGATTGATCAATGGATACCTAAAGTAGCACCAGTACTCACTTGTGGTTGAAAGGGTCTCTGTTGTTTAAAAAGCTTGTCTATAAATATGCATAGGTTTAATAAGTAGCTACCTTCCTTCTTCAATGTTGTGATAATGTCAGAAACCAAAGTAAAATGACACCACCTTGTCTCTGACAGGAGTTATTGCAATAAACAGCTGCAACTGACTGCTGCAAATACATGGGCTCCATTAAAACACTTAATGGTTTCAGTAAACTAAGCACTGCACCTTAAAATCGCTATTTAAACTACTTATACAAGCAGTAAAAAAAGGAAAAACTTAACTTAAATTGGGCTGTTAAAGGTGAATTCATTGCATGCAGTGAGGATATGTTTTTGGCACTCTTGGTTTCCTAGTATTACATTAAGATTAATAAAGTCTTATTCTTCTCATTTATTTGATGCAGCTGCCTAACATTTTGTTCTCTGTGTTGCTGCTTATTTGAGGGCATCTCTGTCCAATTATAGCCTGGATTCAAACTGTGCTGATGCTGGGTGGACGATGTTGATATTGTTACTAACTCTCCTTAAGATTCAGTCCTTTGTCCTGCTGTGATGTGTTACACCCACTCATTAAATTTAAATGAATTCAACAAGAACGAGTTGTTCACACTGCTGACATACAGCAGAGGAGCTCCGCCAGTTGTTGCAGTTCTGCCTTGGAGGGCGGCAGAGCTGCAAGCCCACAGGAGTTTCTGCTGCCGAGCTATTGTTAGAACAGCAGCAGTGGCCCAGGGGATGAACTGACTATCTCACTCCTTTCTCACTCCCTGTGCGATTTATCTCATTCTCTCTCTTACATTCAGTCACTGTTCACTCTCATCCTTTACAGCGTTCCCCTCTTTTCTATTAAACACACCATTTTATCTCCTCTGTCATTCCCTTTTTGTTATAGAACAATCATGTTTTATTCATTCAGTCCTCAGCCTTGATTTTCTTGCTACCTAACCACAGTCCTGTAACATCAGAGCAGTTTGGAGCTCATTACTCTCCTGACCCACTTCTCTCCCCTGTAGTCACTGCAATATGTCACTCATTAGATAATATATCACTATAAACAATGATGGCCCATCTGGGTGCTTCTGTGACATAGCTATCGGCAAGTGTAACTGCAGGAAGCTCATTATTCTTTATGGTCTTACGAGTCCACGAGACATAATGTAGTGAGTACAGAAGGCTACATATTTCAAATTTGAGACTCAGTTTTAAGCACATGTTGGCAAACAGCCATCCTGTTGAAGTGACGGAGATTGAGAAAAGCAAGCAAGCTACCAGATGCATCAGTGCTGCTTTGTCACTGACATATACTTTAACCTCTCCATCTTCACAGAAAGCAGAATTTCTTATTCAAATAGCTCTATCATCAGGCAATACTCAAGTTCATTTTGATGGCATAAAACATAATGCAAAATAATGCATTTTTTTTTTTAGATATTTCTGCATTATCCCTGAAAAAAACTTCAAATTCTTTGAAAGCCCATTGATGAATATAACAGTTGTAATTAACTTCACCTTAAGGTACATTATAAAACGTTAGTGTTTATCAGTTAGTAAAACCACAGCAGTTTCCAAGTCAACAGATATTAGTCAATTAGAGACAAACCACTGTAAAATTGCTAGCCTCAATCTGTCACATCAGATGTCATGTGACATGTTAGGTTCCTCATTTTTAAAATTTTAAACTGTATGCTTTGAAATCAGTGTCTTTTTAATCAAGTAATATTTATTTAATGATCCTACAGTTTGTTCAGACCAACGGAGTCAGCTTTTAAAATTAAGATTGTTGCTGTGCCAGATTGTTTGCTTTAAAGTGTGTGTGTGTGTGTGTGTGTGTGTAAGCTTTGTCCTTCTGTTTTTAGTCCTCAGGCAACTATTGAGCTTGGATACTGCACATTTTTGATTATGAGTTTGTGCATGTGTGCAGGTTTTTTTTTGTGTGTGTGTGTGTGTGTGTGTGTGTGTGTGTGTGTGTGTGTGTATTTGGTTATTTGGTAACATTGTTGCTGTCTTTCTCAGGTATGAGTTGCGGATACGGTACTTTCCTAAAGGTTATCTCAGCCATTTTTCTGAAGACAAACCTTCTCTCAACTACCTCTATCACCAGGTGAGGCCACACAACAGGATACTGAATGAAAGAAAACTAGTCTGATTTTCTTCTGTCACTTATTGTCTTCTGTATGATTGCCTCATTTCTGCTATGTCCAAATGAGGCAGACATGCCTTTAAATAATTTTAAAAGATGCCCGTCGTATCTAATATGTATGCTGCTATTAGACATTTCCAGTCCTTAGCTCATTATATTTATTAAAAATCTGCTGCCACACCATGTGTCTCTTCAGGTAAAGAGTGATTACATGCAACATATAGCTGACCAGGTGGATCAAGATGTTGCACTGAAACTGGGCTGTTTGGAAATAAGGTGAGAACACGCTCATCAGACACACACACACAGATTACAGGTGTTTAGGTATTTGATACACTTCAAACCACAATGAACTTGAGTGTGTCACATGTGTTTGCTAATGTTTAAATCCCAAATATAGAAGTTGTCCAGAATACTTGAGGCTAGTTGTTGATCCTGTTCATATGTTAATCTTTTCTGTGAATTATATAGGCGGTTCTTCAGAGAGATGCCAGGCAACGCCCTGGATAAGAAATCAAACTACGAGCTACTAGAGTAAGACTGTGTTATGTCATGTCATGCTGTCTTGAGTGTATGCTTCCAAAATTTTGTTTATTTTGAGGTAAATTAGTCCAAAGAAAAATGTTGTGGCACTATTCTTTCATTTCAGGAAAGATGTTGGTTTGAGAAGGTTTTTCCCCAAAAGCCTCCTTGACTCCCTTAAGGTGAGATTAAACTAGTATAATTATCTAAACCCACTTAGTGACTAACTGTCTACCCACTTCCTGGTAACAAAGGTGTCAAAGCACAAATTGCATGTGACTCCTGCATAGTGTATCGGCTGAGTTAGAGCTGACAGGCCGTTTGGCTGACTGGCAGGGAAACAAACCCGATGACTGAAAGGACATTTGGCTAAATGTCTGATCAATCAGATTGTCTGGAATTAAGTTAAACTTCCTGTTGTCACTCACAGTGGGGCCTGTCAGTCGTGTGCTGTGCTTTTCTTGGCTTGTTCTCAGCTATTTCCCAGAAAGCCCTTACTCTTGTAAGTGTTATGTCCTTCCCCTTTTCTCTCTCTCTATCAGCCGAAGGCTCTTCGTAAGCAGATCCAGCAGACCTTTAAGCAGTTTGCTAACCTCAATGATGAACAGAGCATCCACAAGTTCTTTGAGATACTTTCTCCCATCTACCGCTTCGACAAGGAGTGCTTCAAATGCGCTTTAGGGGTAGGACTCTCGGTACATTGAGATAATGTTACATGTAAAAATCAATAATGACATGTTTTTAATGTATAGCCAAAGTCATTAGGTGGGAGGCTAGAGCTTCTTTATCATGCACAGGGTAGTGTTCACTTTCACAGTTAATTATTTCAGGTTTTGTAGTGTCAGTATTTCTTCTTATTGCTGTATTTTCTGCAGCAGTTACTTTAACTTCAAACCTAACTCTATTATAAATGCCATTAGACATCAAAAACAGAGGAGTATATTAGAGTTTTTGTAAATTTGTGTAAGTACACGATGTGATGAAATATGAGCTATGTGTCAAAATGTACATTTCTGCACTGTCTCTCTCCTCCCCCTCTAGTCTAGCTGGGTAATATCAGTAGAGTTAGCTATCGGACCAGAGGAAGGAATCAGCTACCTCACAGATAAGGGCTCAACGGTGAGTGTACACACAGACAACTCACCACAGAAAGTTAGCATTACTTCTGTATTTTTCCTGTCTCTTTAGAAGAGTGTACTGTGTACTACTGTATACCTTAGGTGTAAGGTCACAGTAACAGTTCACCATACTGCCCTCTACTGGTTTGCCTCTTTTCTTTTCTTTTCTTTTCTTTCTCTCATCTCCTCACTTGTCCAAGTTAGAATAGGTCTGTAAAGACAGTTAGATTGGAAAAAGTTAGGAAACAGCATGCAGATCACAGTTAGATTGGGAAAACAGAATAGTTTTCAGCATTGGGTTAAGTATCTTGCTCAAGGACATGATTATAGTAGCCGGGGAATTGATCCACCAACTTTCCAGTTGGTAGATGACTTGCTCTACCTCTAGCTGTAATAACATTACTAACTGTTATTGGCAGTAAGTAAAAATACAGGAAGTCATTGAAGAATATATAACTAATGAAAATTTATTTTAAAAAGCACCAATCTGAGACTACAAGTGGAAATTTTACTTTAATATGTTTTTTTTTTAATCATAAATGATCAACTTCACATTTTGAGCAACAAGTTTATTTACGCTTCTTTTGCTTTAATGACTCGATGCGTTCTGGCTAACGTGGACTCGAGTTCTTCCAATTCTAGTATTTTAAGAAGTTCTTGTCTCTCTCAGAACCCCTTAAATTATTAATGGGGTTGAGGTCACATGCTGAAAATGTCTGCTTGTTTTGAAACCAGAAGGTTTAGCATATCTCTGAGGAATGGAGTGCCGCTTCGCCCTGTTCAGAGGGTGGTCAGTAAAACGCCCTCAAAGTTGAATTTTGACACTCTGTGGTGTTCTTCTCTATATTTTGTGTTTGCTTTAGCACCAATGTTTTTAGATTTAACTAAAACTAAACTAAAAACTAAAATTAGCATTCTAGTTAACAAAGATAAAAACAACAATAAACTTTTCAAAAACAACCTAATATGCTTTTGTTAGTGGGAAAACTGAAATAAAATAAAATATATAGAAACAATAGCCTTAGTTTTAGTCCTTGTTCATTTGTTATTACAACTTGTCTTGAGCCTTTAATGGACATGTTTATTGAGACTTATTGAGATATTTACAAGAATGCGAGTCAACCTTTTTCAAAACGTTATGTCTTTTTATTTTAATACCTACACTGATATTCCTAAATCCTACCTCTGGTGTATTCTATACATACAGTAATATTTAAAAAGACAGTTAAAACAGTGACACCAAAACTAAACTAAGCAAACAAGCCCACTCGGGAAATCAACTGAAAGTAAACTACAGACAGAAAGTCAAAGCTTAATAAAAATAGTAACCAATTAGAAAATACACAACTATAATAACTCTGTTCAGCACATCCTTACGACACCATGCCTTCATGTAAGTAGGCCTACGCTGTGCAGCTAAAGTGAGGTACTGCAGTCATGTCACTCTTTTGATTATTGAGTAAATACTGTAGGAGTTTTTCCAATGGTAAACCAAGCGTTTGTTGTGTTTCCCCTCCTGAGAAAAGGTTTATAGACCTCAACTCGTGCAGACGAGATGAGTACCAGATAATCTTCTTTCTGCACTACTCTTCTGACTGGAGTCTTGCATTTTTTTAATATTTTAAAGGCAGTGTCTGTTACAAAGTTGCTTTTCTATCTGTCAGTGAACCAAGCTTGATGTATTGATCTTCTGATGTTGTGGTCACTTTGTCTGTACTTTACAGAAACTTTAGCAGCTGTATCCAAAGTGTTTTAGAGTGCTGTGCACAGCCTCCTTAGAGACCTTCTGTCTAGACATGGTTTGACACTGAGAAAGCTCCTGTTTGCTTAGTGCAGCAGTCATATTTTTGACACTTTCACTTAGTTCACATGCCATGTGTTTCACTGATGCTGTGCTTCGTAGTAAGCAATGCTGGAAACTTGAGGTAGACAATGCGTGCCATACAATCCAGTGCTGCAAGCTGACTGACATTAATTTTCATTTTTGCTTGAAACGTTACAGGATATAATGCAGAATAATTTCTTATAATTCTTATGCTTTAAATATCTAAAGATTCTTTTTGACTATTTCCAGATGTATTTAATGACTGTGCATCTGCCTTTGTCTCTGCAGCCCACACACTTAGCTAACTTTAATCAGGTGCAGTCCATCCAGTACTCTGCTTTGGAAGAGAAGGACAGGAAAGGCATGCTGCAGCTGAACGTGGCCGGAGCTCCTGAGGTAAAAACACACACCCTGTATACTCTTCATCTGGCTCTCTGTGTGTGTTACAAAAATGTGGTTCAATGTGAAGTATAACCTATTGCTGTTTAAATTTGAGTTACACCTATTTGAATGCGTTTCCTCTCAAACATGTGGCTCATTTAGATTCTCATTGAAAATGCATACAATGCAAAGTCTTGATGCCAATAAGTGGATGTTGTTTTCCTGCTTGTGTTGGCTGCTGATGAAATCACACTTGTCACAGAGATTATTTCCATCCAGCTGATGAATGCTAATGTCACTGTTTACTTTCTAAAATAGACTACATATAGAATTACTTAAACATAATAGTTGAAGTTATATTAAAACGCATGAAAAACTAGGTGAGCTGCAGGAAAAAGGAGAGGAGCCTGAGTTTCATATTGACTGTGTGTTTGCAGCAGGCTTACAGAAAACGTATCGCTGCCACAGTATTGGAGCAGGGATATGTGTGTATCTATATGGGACTCTGTGTGTGTGTGTGTGTGTGTGCGCATGCACTAATAGGAGGCCTTATTCCTAATAAAGCCCTCGTTGTGTCACTGTGAAGCAGCTCTCTGTCCCGTTCTTACACTAATCCTTCTGTGGGTGTGTGCGTATAGCCTCTCACTGTCACTACAGCATTGCTGACTACAGCAGAAAACATGGCCGACTTGATTGACGGTTACTGTCGGCTCGTCTCCTCAGTTACTCACTCCTTCATCGTCAGGGTCCACAAAGGTAGGATGTTCAGCTGTTCAGATTTTATATTATAGTCTAATGTTTCACACTTTTGTTGTTGTTGTTTGTTTGGGTTTTGTATTTTTTGTTTTTTTAGCTTTGTAGCAGTAAGATTGCGCAAAGATGATGATTGTGGTCATGTTTCTATTGTTTCTATCCTAACAGTAGCTTAAAACAAAAAAGCAAACACTGTAAATAGTACCGCATTGAAATTGTTGTCAAGTCATCTCTCAGACTGAGGTGGAGTCTTGATTGTGACTAGTGAGGCTTTATGCTTGTCGCTTTGATTAACCAGATGGTGTCTGGCTAGTCTTTCCTAAAAATAGCTATGGCTACAAAGAAATTGTGAAATCATAGCTCTAGTATGAAGTCAGTCTGCTCTGTGACCAATTAAATTGTGGATTTTGTCTCTGCAGAGGGAGACAGAGCTCTGCCATCTATACCAAAGTAAGTCTGCTAATTTGTTCTATGCTCGTTGAGGGCTGTGTTAAGTGAAAACAAGCTGTCTTCTTCCTTCTTTTACCAGTGGAGCCTGTTATCTTTTCTTTAATTGATTGAGTGGTTATTATGGGTTTCACGCATTTTGTTATGACTGTGAAACTAAAGTGAGCATAAGCATGTCTCAAATCCATGAATTCTTGAATTGCTTATAAGGTAAATATAATATTCTCTGTAAACTTTAGAAACTTATTTGGTTTTTAGTGTTTGACACTTGAAAGCAGCACACATGACAGGATGTGGGAGGATTCTCCGTTTCCTTCGTTGCGCCGCTGTCTTCGTAGCTGCAAATAGCAGCTCATTCTGTCTTAAGACAATGTGAGCCAAATCCCCAAAATAATTCTCTTCTCTCTGGTCCAGAGTTTCAAATCATGAGAAGCGGATGGAAAAGCGGATGGACGGAGTGCGAACTCGAGCAGTTTGCGTCTCAGGTATAAACCCCCCGTCGTGTTTCCTCTTGCTAGCCAGTCCATTTCTCCTCTGTCACTGTGCTTCTCTGTCCTCTGCTCTAAATGTCATGAATGACAGTGACGGCTAAGAGTTAGATAAAGGGTTCACAGATATGTGTGCGAGTGCTGTTTCCACATAAAGCCTCATCTGTGTGCGCAGTGAAGAGTCCTTGTCTGGCCAGATGTCTTCGTGGAGAGCTTTAGTCACTGTCACTCTGTCTCTGCTCAGGCTGTCGACTGACCTCAGATTCATTCACGTGTACTTAAAATGACATTTTAAAAAAAGACCTTTTAAAACCATTAACGGTAAAACTAATGCTTCTCTCCATGTTTCTCCCCCGGTGTTTGTGTTTCATGCTGCTTGTGGCTTCTGCAGGTCACATTAGTGGCGATGGTAAACTACATTTTCTTTAAACCTCCTTCATTAGTAACAGTGGAATTCCTGCTCTGTATCTTCATTAAGGCTGCCGTATGTGTGGAGAATATCTCTCTAACTCTCTGTCCCTGCTCGACTCTGTATTAGTTCTCTCCATGACTAAACCTGTTTTTCTTCAGCTTGTTTCTCTGGAAAGAAAGAATATTTCCATCCCTCCCCTTTCCTCTCCTCTCTCTCCCTCTCTATTGTTCCGTGTCACTCCTGGTGTGAGGCCACACTGTAGTACACGAACGTTTCAGTTGTTGTGCATGTGTTTGGAGTCGGGTATGGTGACGGGCTTTTGGAAAGGTAGTTCTTTCTGATCATGGTGTTTCTCTTAATGTTGCAAATTGCAGTCTTTGTCTCGGTGAAGGTGTGCTCACTGGACTCAGCTATTTAGTGATGTTGGAAGGTCTTAGACATGGTGGCATGTTATACAGTTAAATCATTGACACAGAGGACTTTGTAGTGATTTTTAGATGCGACCTTGTCATCAGCTCAGAACTTGTTGATTTGTTCTCGGCTCTTTTTCTCATCCTGACTTTTCTTTGCTCTGCAGAAACAGACGACTATGCTGAGATCATAGACGAGGAGGACACCTACACCATGCCTTCGAGTAAGTAGACATACGCTGATACACATACCCATAAATGTTGTGGGCAGCTAAAGTGACAAGTGGAGAGGCAGTGATAGCTGTTTGTGTCTGCGCTGATCAGTGGACCGTGTCAGACTTATATCAGAGGCATTTTATAGAGGGACTTTGTTTACACTCTGTCTACTTCACAGTTTCTTTTTGTTGATTTGATTATAAATAAAGATTAAAAGCCATGAACAGGCATGTTGTCTGAGTGTGGTGGCATTTTAGATGAATTTTGGAGTTAAATTTGGATGAGATTAGAGTCAGGAATCTCTTTACTGTACCACACGTTCACTTATGGAAATCTTTGTATTTTGTTTAATTTGTCTCGGTATACGGTACTGTGCAAACGTCTTGAGCCACCCCTTCATTTGTGTATACTTTGCTTTGAAATTGGAAAATGGGAGCAGTGATTTATTGAAACATACATGGAAATACAAGTTTTCAGATGGTGCTGCATGGTGAAAAAGAATCTAGCAATACTGATGATGACCATGATGACCATATATTCTGCAAGCCTGAATACAGGATTCTTCCTCATCTTCTCTGTCTGCTTTCCTGTCTACTCTTCACTACTACACTATCTAGAAAAAAAATCAACAACAGTTCACATTTGGATTCATCGCTCCATCAGACCTGTTGCCACGGATTTTCAGTCAAGTTCCTGAGTAATTTGGCATACCTCACCCTTATCTCTGTTTCCCTTAAGAATCTTTACAGCCATCCTTCCACTGACACCATTTCTCACGAGGCTTCAACTTAAGGGTCTCATGGATCTCTGAGGTTCTTTACTTGCTTTCTTAAAAACTGCTCATCCGCTGTATATGCTTAGGCCACTTCCTTTGTCCTCCACTTGTTTCCTCAAAATTTTTGAAGTCAGACTGCACACCATGCCAATATATGCAAAGTTTCTGGCTAACAGCTCTTTTTTTTTATACCTCTCAAACTGTGTTATCGTTGTCATATTTGACAGATTCAACTAATAAAATGGGAACAGATTTTCTGTTTTTGGAACAGATCAAGTTGTCTTTTTGTGTAAACACAACACTGGCTCATCCCTTTAGTTGGGTGCCTTTTTAAGCTTGAATCATTCATAGGTCAGACCTTCAAAAAGCCTGGAGAACTAATGCCCACATTTTAATAAAATAAAGTAAATAAAATAATAAATAACCCAGACAAGAAAGTCTGGATGATTGGAAGCACAATGTAAAGAAAAGATGGGTAGCTCAAGACGTTTGCACAATATTTTATTCTTAAATAGCTTACCTAGCACCTGAAACTAAATCAAGTCACCTTGCAGACCTGATGTAAAGATTTCTTTGTTTGACATAATTTTAAAGCATGAATTTGAGTGCACTTAGATATGTTCCAAGCGGTTTTTGATCTGCTCAGACTCCTGTGTGAATGATCACATTTTCCGTGGTCACATGCAGCAATATTATTTAAAAGGGGGAAGCCACTTTGACCATATTCTGTGTGTATTTTTACACTCGAAGTCTATATTTATTTTCACGAGTTGCCACAAGATTTGGCAAGAGCCGCAGCTTCCTCAGATTCTTTTGACGTATTATGCGCGCATTGTCTGCATTTTTAGTGAACATTTACGAATGACTGATTCCTCCCGTGATAGTGCTCAGTGTGAAAGGCTGGTAATATTTTTAGTATGAGACATCAGCGTAGGCGTTTGTCTGCCCTTGTGTGTCATACATGGAGGCTGAACAGTTCTTTGCATTAATAAAAACATTGCTGAATAAATGAGAAATATATATGAAGAGGTTCTGCTGTGCTGCTGTTGAGCGATGCCTGTGAACCAGGCTTAAGACTCATGTTAAGCTGAATTCGATGCTGTGTGGCTGTGGTGAATAGGCAGCATAAGAAGGCAGAGTAGCCGGGCAGTATCAGCTTAATGTGGGATGGGAAGATGGAGTGTATTTTCTTTTTAAGCTGTTTTGACAAATTGCCTGTTCAAGCTGCTATAAAATGTTGCCTGAGTATCGTAAGCACTCGTTCCATGTAAGCAGAATGCAGCTGAATCCCAACATGGCTTTGCTTTTTGATCATTCATAAATTATAGTTTTGTAGTTCAGTCTTCTGGACTTACACATGTAAACACAGAACCGAAGAAGTAACTACAGCAGCAATGCTTTTTACTAATCTCAAAAAGCATTGAAACATTCATTTGCATCAAAACTGCAAATGACTCATTCAGCTTTTTTGGGGTTTTTTCCCCAAAAAGGTCAAGTTCAGATGTTTATGTTGGGACTTGGGTAGTTTGAGTGTGCTAATAAGTATTTTGGTTGTGTTAATAGCAGGTTTCCAAGCAGTTCACTATTTGGCGAGCAAGTTGCTTGCTTTGTAACTTGCACCTTTCTAATATAGCTAGTGATGACATGTGCTGTGGGGTTGTAGGACCTGTATGCTATATCACAGCATTTATTTCTAGCCAGTGTTGCTTTAATTATCCACCAAGATCTTGTACTGACGATGGACGAGTCGGACTGGCCCTGAAAGTCTTCTCCAGCACATCCCAAACATTGTCTTCAGGGTTTAGGCTCGCTCTTTCCCAATTTGATACCAGTGAATCCTGACATTGTCAGGTCGTTCAGTAGATCCAGCTAACCTCATTGTTTGGGCACATAATGTTGCAGAGCCTACACCTGACCAACTGAAGCAGCCCGAGATCATAACAGTGTGCCCACAGACTTTCATAGTAAGCAACACAATGACATGATGGATGGATCACTTCATCTGCCTCTCTTTTTACCTTGATGCACCCATCACTCTGGAACAGGGTAAACCTGGACTTATTAGATCACATGACCTTTTTTCATTACTCCAGAGTCCAGTCTTTGTGCTCTCTACCAAACTGAAGCCTTTTTTCAAATTAGCTTCACTGGCACGTCACTACCACTGGTCCCTTGAGTTCTCTTCCCGTTGTGCGTGTGGAAATCCTCTTACTTTCACTTTTAAACATCATTCAAGATTTTTTTTTCTGACCACATTCCTCTGGTGATGTTTCACAGCTGTCCTTCCAGGTTTTAATATGTTGAGCAGTTCTTAACCCAGTTTTAGTAGTTTTAACAATCTGCTTGAAGCAGGCAAGGAGCTTGACCCTGAAACTGAGTAACAGCTTTTCAAAGACCCCGGGATGTTTTTTCTGATATGGTTTCTTAAGACATTAAAAGCTACTCAGTTAAGGTTAAATAGAGTTAAATAACCTGTCAGCCACCAAAAGTTATGAATCACTGCAGCAGTTATACAGTGGAAGGTTTTTATCTATTTGTCTTACCTATTAGTTATTTAATGTGATAACACTGTTTCTGACTTACAGTAGCACTAATCCATCAGCATCACTGTTACACTCACACTCACTGCAGCTGTTAAATTAACACTGACCTAATTAGTAGAGTCTCCAGTAACAATATGTGGCTCTCTGTACTCACAGCTAGCTATTTCTGTCTCTTATCACTAACCCATTTTCCCAGAATACTATGGACTAGATCAAGGTAATGATTGAAAAAGTACCATAACTCTGGTTGTACTGTGATGGCACTTTGACTTGGTGGTTGTTGTGACCCTTTTACGTTTGCTTGTGACTGAAAAAAAAAAAAATCAGAGTTTCTGTCTGTACCTCTACCCTGTTGATTTGACCCCCTCCTCCTCCTCCCCCCACCACCAAACACCCCTCTGCTCATGTGTGATGTGCTGTGACTTTCTGCTAAACTGGTGGTAGCTTCAGAAGTGAGACAACCCAAATGGACTTGGATCTTGTTTTTGTCTGTGTTTAAAAGGTGGAACAAATTGAGAATGAGCTTACGTTACTCTGCAGAAAAATCAATAATAATATAAACAGTCGACCGCTGTTAAAACCCTATTCACTGCTCAGAGTAACAGAAACATGGCAGGCGTTCAGAAATATTTTTGTAACCAGGCAAGTTGATTCAGAGCATCCTCCTTATTACAATTTTTGCCTGGAGGAGTAAGTGCAGTGAGAGGGACGGCTTTAAATAGATGCATACATTTATACACTGGAACATTTTAAACCCAGACTACTAACAAACAGGATAGTCTTACTGCTTTATTTAACACTGGATTTTTAAAAGCGTCAGCCACACGGGTGACATTTAGAGGCAGAGAACAGAGCAAAGGCAATAATTAGGGTTCCCTTTTTTTGTTACTGTATCATGCAGCCTGTTTCCGCATTGAGGTCATCGCTGCTACGTTTTACTACCCAGCAACTTTGGTCTCTAAAAGTCGCCCATGTGCTTGAACAGCAGTGATTGTCATAAAAGTCCAGAGGATACTGTAAAGTGACCTTTATGGCTTCATGTGTGCTTTATTCATAAGCTTATTACATGGACAAAGTCAGGTCAGCAGTGTCATGAGCAAACTTCAGCTTTCAACAGCCTGCATCTCACAGACCAACCTAAAACAAAATATTAAAAAACATATTTTTACTAACCACGTTTGACAGAAAACACTCAGAATGTTGAGCTGCTACAGTTCCAGTGATCTGTTCTGTGTCCCGAGCAAAAGCAACAAAGGTTTTCTATTAGCCCGTGAGCCTTTAGAGAGTTTTCACCATATACCACCTGACTTTATCCATATTACATTTGAATCAACATAGAAATTCATGCTCATTGTAATTGGCTCCTGTTTGTCTGTGTTACATGGCATGTCTGGCTGTAGTTTGCTGATGCTCTTGTTGCATGCTGTTGATGGTGAGCTTGTTAAGAAATTCAAGCTTGTCAGAGTAGGTCAGATTTTTGAAATATTGCATCTGACAGAATTCAATTTATTTCCATGGTGCAGTCTGAAACTAACCTCAAACATGCATATTTAAGCTGTTTAACCTACAGATTTTTTAGACAGGCCGTAAATACTATAAAGTGCTCTGACAAGCTTGGTTAATGCAAGCCCAGTGTGTGGACATTAATCTGTGTATGTTTTGATCTGAAGGTTTACTCTGTTCATTTTCATCTGTGTGTGTGTGTGTGTGTGTGTGTGTGTGTGTGTGTGTGTGTGTGTGTGTGTGTGTGTGTGTGTGTGTGTGTGTGTGTGTGTGTGTGTTTGTGTTTATTTTGTGCATCCAGCGCGGGACTATGAGATTCAGCGGGATCGTATCGAGTTGGGACGCTGCATAGGCGAGGGTCAGTTTGGAGACGTCCACCAAGGAATTTACATCAGCCCGGTACGTTTGTTGTCTTTGCTCTCTCGTGCTCTCTCTGCACAGTCACTTTCAAGAGAGGCTAAACTGATTCAGTCATATCACAGTAATGACACACAGCACAGTCAAAGCAGTTGTACCAGAGAAACATAAAGGGATGGTCTTGTATAACAAGTTTTAACAGTATTTATTTTACAGGCCCTTTATTGAAAACTGCAAACTGTTTAGAGTTCGACTGTGACGTCTGTGGAGCAGACAGTGAATATGCTACATGTTGGCGCCTCTGTTGAAATGATGCTGATTTTGCTTCTTTGGATGTGTTTCCTGCAGGAGAACCCAGCTCTGTCTGTGGCAGTGAAGACGTGCAAAAACTCAACATCAGACAGTGTCAGGGAAAAATTTCTCCAAGAAGCACGTAAGATGCTGACCTGATAGCAGTAAAATCGTAGTAGCCTCTAAATAGTTTTTAAAAAAAAGTTTCTTTTGGGGAATTGTTTGACCCCTCCCTGTTGTGTTTCTTACAGTGACCATGCGTCAGTTTGATCATCCTCACATAGTGAAGCTGATGGGAGTCATCACTGAGAATCCAGTCTGGATCATCATGGAGCTCTGTACATTTGGAGAGGTATGACACTAATAAGAATATATGTAAGTTGCATCTGTGTAAAGCACAGTTACATCCTTGTGCATGTGGTATGTGAGCCCTGCTGTTTTCTATATTTGTTTAAAAACTGGAAACTATAAATTAGATCAGAGTTTTTGAGACTTTACCTGTAACCCTGTTGTGTGTTTGTTTAAGAACACATCGAGAGCAATACGTTTCACAGAATTGCCAGACAATAACACAAGTTAAAAATCACGTATAAAAATTTGTATTTAATTTCTTTTTTTTTGCAAGATGGTTTGATAAACACTTTCCTGTCAGTTATTTCATACCTCACATTTCCCAGGGTTAAATATTATGGGTGTTATACATTAACTCATGTATATGCTTTCTGGTTTGTTTTGTCTTTGTGTTTCGTTTCAGCTTTATTTATATAGTATCTCCCTGTGTGTTTTTCTACACAGCTTCGGTCGTTTCTTCAGGTGAGGAAATACAGTCTGGATCTGGCTACTCTCATCTTGTACTCTTACCAGCTCAGCACAGCGTTGGCGTATCTGGAGAGCAAACGATTTGTACACAGGTAGGAAAGAGCCATACAGAAATAATATAGCAAAATATTCACAATTACTAAATAAATATAATTCCAGCAGGTGGCGTTGTTACCTACTGGAATGAAACACTGTTGTTCTGTCAAAAAAGAAAACACATGTTAGATATGAATGCGACCACTGAATATGAATAGAAAAAATTATATCAGTGTGTTTTTCTCTTCCTCTAATTCCTTTTTGACGTCTCCAGGGACATCGCAGCGCGGAACGTGCTGGTATCAACGGTCGACTGTGTAAAGCTGGGAGACTTCGGGCTGTCGCGATACATGGAGGATAGCTCTTATTATAAAGGTATGTAAAAAAGCATCGCCACCTTTGTCTTACTTTCTTTGTGTGATCCGGCAGAGAAAAGCTCCATTATTATTCAGAGCAGACCTGCTCAGTGAAGTGTGACACAGTTTTCTTCATTTCTGTTTTTCAGCATCTAAAGGTAAATTGCCTATTAAATGGATGGCTCCAGAATCCATCAACTTCAGAAGATTTACTACAGCCAGTGATGTCTGGATGTTTGGTATGTTTTGAGCCTGTGCTGCTTCAGTTTTGTCCCGCTCCAGTCTGCTTCTGTTTTACCCCTCGCTTTGTGTCTTTGCTTTACGACCCGTGTAGGCGGCTGTCTCATTTTCACTAACGTTATTTGTCTTTCTTCAGGTGTCTGCATGTGGGAGATTCTGATGTATGGCATCAAGCCTTTCCAGGGTGTGAAGAACAACGATGTCATAGGCAGGATAGAGAACGGCGAGCGACTGGCTATGCCCCCTCAGTGTCCTCCTACTCTCTACAGCTTGATGACAAAGTGTTGGTCGTACGATCCCAGCAAGAGGCCACGCTTTAATGAACTTAAGACACAGCTGAGGTCAGTGGCGTGTGATCTGAGAGACTGTGTGTGACTGTGTGTGAGGCACTTTGAGTGTGGATTTTCTGCAAATTGATTTTTTGTTTGAATGCTTGAATGAACTATGCTGCAGGAACCTTAAACCATCATTACTCAATAGACACGTCTCAATTAAACCCTAAAGAAATTAGTGAAACAGTCATAAAAACAATGACATAGTTGGTTAAACTTCAGAGATCAAGATAACAAAAACAAAACAAAAATGTGATTGGTTTTGGCGGTGGCCACAGACCATTCAGGTTACAGGTAGTCCGGCTCTACCGACATGGTACATCCATATGTGTCATTCCGAGAAGGTTTGTCTCTGAGCACAGTCTGAAATCTGGAACAGATACCAGGAGGGAGGTTGTTACAGGGCCGTCAGCAGCAGGACTGGTATTTGCTCCTTTGTGCAGGGAGGAACAGGAGGAGCAGAGCCTTACAATGACCTTGAGCAGGCTACTCCTGAGCAGACTATCTGAATCAGAATGAGAGGATTGGACTCCATTATGGTATCATGAGGGCTCAAAGTCTTTTAGCAGGACTTGTGCTCAGAGCCCAACAGCATGCAGATCACCAGAGAAGATCAAAATGGCAGGTTTACCACTGGCACCACTTCTGACAGATGTAAATAAGTCTGAAGATGGCCTGGTGTTGTGCTGACTACATGTTACATTCCATTCCGTTAAAAAGTCACAAAAGGTGTCGGTGTAAAAGAAAAAAGCAGACGTGGAGTCAGAATTCTTAAATTAAAAGGTTTTATTATTATTTTTGTTCCTAATTAAACTGAAGGAAACGGACAAGTCGCTGTCACCTTTAAAAGAAAGGTAAAAAAACAAAAACAAACCCAAGAATTGGTCAATAATCAGAAAAGTCAAAAAGGTTAAATCACCAAAACACACACATTTGCCCACAGAGCAGGAGTAAGCAGCCACCACACACAGCTCACTAGCTGCGAAACAAAAATGATCTGCAGCTCTACAGCTCCCCTTTTTCTAGCCTTAAATACTCTTACTAGAGTAGTACTTATTAGAGTAGACTCAGCTGTACAAAAAGGGTGGCACCTACGGCAAGAGAGCTAGCAGTCACATCTGTATAAGGTCAGAATCCAAAGAAGCACAAATATTTGTATTTCAGATCCACCAGTATTTTTTACCCAACTTCATGTGTACCATTGACGTCATCTTTAGTAAGCTTTGGTTTTAATTGTGTTGGTGAAGAAAGCTGAAAAATGACTGCAGTGGGACATTTATTTTACTTAGTTGTTACATTATCGTATTAGAAAGAGAACCTTTATGTAAATTTAAATTGCCAATTGCCATCTGGATTTATAAAAAATAACAATAGGTAATCTGAATACACTGAAACGGTAAAAGTACTTGTATGTCATTTATAGGTGAAAATGTGCTGTGAAATCCAGCGGATGTTTTTCAGTTCTACTTTCCCATTGGTCTGCAAATTGATACCATAGGTGTGTCTATTAAAAGTTTTAGAAAAGTTCAAATCTCAGTGACCTCAAGATCAGAGGTCAAGTTTTCTGAGAATCGATTGAATGCTATAACTCAAGACATCACCTTTGATTACCATAGCTGCACCTTCATGGAGGCTGAGGAGTACCACTGGGGCCGTCAGTATTTTTACACTTGCTTGACAGCAGGTGTCACTCTCAGTCTGTTGTAATCACGGCAATGTCACAAGCAGTGGGACAAACAAGGAAACGCTGTAGATGCACTTTTGAAAGTCTGAAACATACTGTGGTCTTGTAGTCTTCTGTTTTTCTTGATGACTTAACATTAGACCAAAATGAAATATTAACCACAGACATTTTCACAGTTTGACCTGTGAAAATGTCTGTGGGTGCCAAGAAAGATTCTTTGTTCATTCAAGTTTAGTTTATTTTTTTCTGGCTTGTTTAAAACAAGTTTGTAGGTCTTGTAGACTAGTTTTATAGGTAACATTTGTATTCCGGCATACACTCACTGGCATTTCATTAGGTATGCTGTGCTGCTGGTTTGGAACCCCTCTGGTTTCAAAACTGTCTTGATCTTGATGGCGTTCAACAATATGGTTCAAGCACCCATCAGAAGATGAGTACACTATGGTCATAAAAGGATCAACATGGGGGCTCAAAGTGTGCCAAGAAAATCTCCCCACACTATTACATCACCGTCAGCCTGAATCACAATACTTTATAAATCCCAGAGACAGTAATGAAATATTACAATCTGTTACAAAATAATAAAATATAACAAAATGTCTCTAATATATACAAATACCTCCCAGTACATTACACAAAGTTAAATATATATATAGTTGACAGTGAGGTGCCTCTATAGATACAAGGATGGATCCATGATTTCATGTTGTTTATGGCAGATTCTGATCCTGCCATTCAAATGTTGGCAGAAGTCAAGATTCATCAGACAAGGCGACATTTTTCAATCTTGTATTGTCTGATTTTGGTGAGCCTGTGTGAATTGTAGCCTCAGCTAACAGAAGTGGCACCCAGTGTGGTCTTCTTTTGCTGTAGCCCATCAACATATTGCGCATTCAGAGATGCTCTACTGCATGCTCTTGTTGTAACGAGTGCTTATTTGAGTTAGTTTTGCCTTCCTCAAAGTGTCTGGCAATTCTCCCCTGACTTCTGGCATCAACAAGTCAGTGAAAGATTTTTTCAAAAGAATATTTTTTCTTTTTCTCACCTTTCTGTGTAAACCCTCGAGATCATTGCACGGGAGATCTGAGCGGACAAACACATCCTACATATCAACTTTCCTCCTTATTCTGATGCTCAGTTTGAGCTTCAGCAGGTCATTTTGGCCATGAGTCCCTAAATCCATGGCTCAAAGAAGATGAAATGATACAGCTGTAAAAAACCATACAAGCAACAGAATGATAATGCTGGTGCTGATGAAAGTGAGGGAGGAAGAGAGAGGAACCAAGTCACCAATCGACAGCCTCCATGGTCCTCCTTCCCTGAGTTTATATATATGCACAGACAGCTTCTGCAACCAATCAGCACTAAGGATAATAGGATAATAGTATTAGCAAGTATTACAGCTTTTCTTATTTAGTTACAAAATATACTGTTTACATATTTTCACATACTATTTTTTAATCTATGAGAGGATATCCAACAGTCTCCACAGCCTAACTGAGCGCACACAAAAGGGTACGCTTTACTGCTCAGTTTGTAACTCACAGCCCAAACAAACCTGTTCAGGTATGAAGCAGGGTGCACTTTGCATTCTGTTTGGGCTGATGACTTTATGGCTGCCATGGTAACAGAGGTGTGATGCTGACAGAGACAAGTAAGCAACTTCAGTCACGCCTTGCCTTGTTAGATGATACATCACGGCTTCGTTACTAGTTTTTCCCTGGAGATGGTTTTGCAAGGATAGATCGTAATTTCCGCGAAATCCCGGGCATGTTGCGATCAGATAAGGCAGTACCAGACATCACTGCTGGTAATTTAAAACTTCCCCGAGTCCAAGCCCCAGACTAGTGTGTCACTTAAAACAGGAAGGCTCAAATATATTCACAAGCCAGATAATCCTGCAGTTTATCAAGACATTACAGTTGCACAGTCTCAGTTAGAGGGGTGTGCCTATAATCTGATCACCATATCAGCTGTCATCATCTTCAGGTACAGTCAAAGAAAGAGACTGAATTTTATAAGCCACCATGTGCAGAAAAACAGCCACACAAACCAGTTGAAGTCAGTTATTTAAGCTACAGTATGTTCATGCTTTACAACACTTTTTAAGACCTCTTGCTCGGCGTTGTGTAGCAGATCAGGGGCTTCAGTTCGGTCAGCTTTAGTTTAATCTGACTCTTCTACTACTACATATACAATAAATACTACTATAAATTAATTTATAATTAATTTTCCTGCAGATGAATATTTTCTTTCATTGTGTTACACCGTAGGGTTAAGTAGAGGCCAGTAAGGACGATGCTTCACCCAGCCGTCGTTACTCAACAGTTCATAATCTTTTGGCATGAACAGACCTGCAGTTTTTTGGAAGCAATGCTTCAGTATTGCCCCTTATGGGAAATGAAAGAAATGGATTATGAGATTAGGAAGACTGATATGAAACTTTTATTAGAGTGCAGTCTGAACCTCTAAAATCTATAAAGACTATGCTTGGTATACATATTCATTTAAGTAATATCCTCATTGTTTCTCGTAATCATGACATTGGTTCTCCAAGTGTTACCTAACAATAGAACATGCTGCAGATAGAGTTCAGCTTAATGTGTCAACATTGTTTAGCCTTTATTTTTGTCCTTTGCATATAGTCTACAGGAAATTAGTCTTTAAGAGAGCCATGAAAGGAGTCTGCAAGCGCTGCTATCAGTTATTTAGTCTAGACAGGCCCTCCCTAGTCATTTCATGAACCCTTCATGACAGCTAAGCTTCCACAACTGACTGAATCCCTCCTGACTAAACATATTACATTTAGTTTGTCTATCTTATAAATTTTAAGTCACATTCTTACTGTGTGAAACATGTGGCGCATGCAGCAGCAGCGGAACAAGATGCCATCATTGTTTCCTTCAGCGTGCACATTCTCTCTCTACCTTAACCTTTTTTTAACTCTCTTACACAGAAACAGGAAAATGAGAGTGCATATTTAACTCCTGTGGTTTTATGAGTTTTGCTTAAAACCAGCATGACTCACACCTCACATTCCACCTCCACTTTTCTCAGTGTCAGCTCTCCTGCTTCTCCTGTAATTCTGCTTCTGTTACGCTCTCTTTTCCAGCCCCCCCGACCTCTTTTGCTTTTTTTTTTAACATCTCCTCCTTTTGGCTCAGAGCAAGTTGGAGGCCTTCACGTTGCAGAAATCCGCTCATTACTTTGACACATGCTTCCATATGTTTGCGGTTGTATGTTTTAACAGGGTGAGAACATAGTGTGGAAAAGTACATGTGCAGTGTGGCTGCTAAGCTGGCAGAATTAAGTGCATTTATTCAAATTGGGATGGCTGAGAGCGAAGGAGCCCTCGGTGGGCCTCAGCCAGTGTCTTGGTTACCAAGTCAATATTGACCATGTTCGACGTGGTCACTGGCTATTAATAGGAGAAAGTGGAGCCATATAAGGTTATACGATTTGGTTTACTTTCAGTCTGGCTGGCTTTTATATCATAATATCAATTATAGGTCCCTGCTGCCAAATATGCAACTCTCAGCTACTACTTGTGTGTGTGTGTGTGTGTGTGTGTGTGTGTGTGTGTGTGTGTGTGTGTGTGTGTGTGTGTGTGTTTACACAGTGTGCAGCTGCCGTGAGCTACAGCTTACCAAAGAACAGAGAGAGAGAGAGAGAGAGTGAGGGAGAGAGAAGACAGATAGAATTAAAGAAGAATGGAAAAAGCCGAGCGGAGTTACTGCAGCGCTGCACTCCTCATGGTCAAAGCTAGCCTACGAAGATCAGATCGCGTTATCCCAGCAGCAAAACGTATCTGAGCTAAAACCTGTTGATTCAGCTGCAACAGAGCAGATTTATGTTATCCCGTATGAAGAAATAGGCATTGTGATTCTAGTGATGCTAATACCCTCTGCTGTTCACGGTGACCTTCAGTAAAGTATCAGTGCTGACTGCTGTCGGGCCATCACCCATCTAGTGGCTGCTTTAATTCTTCCTAGGTGCTCGGGTGGATGTGGACACTTTTTTTTTTCTAAGGTAGAGTATTGTATGATCTCTTTGCACTTCTATCTCATTTGACTTTTCTAAGTGTTGTGATGTCAGGCTTTGAAGAACTTTCATTTAGCATATAATCAGCTGTTAGAGAAGCCTTTCTTTGTATACCTTTGACCAGGGTTGTTCCTCTGGTATCCCTCTTTGATGCTCTTTGACGTTTTTGTCTTCAGAGTTTCAGTCTGAAGGCTTATTGACAGTATTTCGACTCTGCTATTTAAGCAAAAAAATTTTTTTTAGAGAACTTGGCTCGTTCACAAAGCATAAATATGCTGTGACAGCAGTGACTCCTTTTTGATGGAGGATTTAAATATGGACTATAGACTTTACTGAGCAAAGTCTCACACTCATCAAGTCATCATGATGCCATATGTATGTTAGTATCCTGATAATCTTCAGTCGTGGTCATACTGGCAGCCCTCAGGTGAGAACTAGAGTACGTGAGATTAAGAGCAGGGTGTTGCTCAAAACCCTAAGACTATGTAGTCCGCAGGGCCTGCGTAAATTAACTGAGGAGGCCTTGTTATTCCAGGTGGTGCAGTGTAGGTGGGGGTAGGAGACGGTCTGTGTTGATGTTGCCAGGTGTTGATGGTATTGCTGTTGCATGTACGTGGTGTCATTTACTGTTCAACTGCTAAGCAAGACTGGCAGATTCATTTGCTGACTGCTTACATTTAAAAAGAAAGCACACACATTAAATATAAAGGCAGAGAAAGACTGGGAATTCAATCCACAGGCACTCACGAACAGTTAAGTTGTTTTGTTTAGTTTTTAGCAAAGTAATTGTGTGTTGTATCTGTATTTGTTCATGCTGGGATTACTACTGTTTATTAGCATGAAGTAAAAGGTACTGCCGAAAAACTGGCACTAAAGGATTTGGCTTTATCTGAGATCTTTAGCTGAGTAAAGTAAGGATTGCCTCTACTGTAAGTTTAGATAATTATAATTAATAATAGGTTTTAAAGCTTAATAATCAAGCTGCTGACTGTCGGTTCACACAAGTCGATGTTTACGCCGTGTTTGAGTGTGTCTGAGGGATCTTGAGTGTGATGGAAAAGCAGAGCAGACTGGAGACTGACTCGGGCAGGTGCAAGGACACGCAAACAATCGGCAGGAGACAACAGAAGAGGAACAGCGTAACGATGCTGCTAGAAATAGCGCCTGCCCTTGTTGAGGCAAGGCGAGCAGAAAGAGCGTGTGGCAGTGTGGAGAGGGTGCTGTGCTGGGTTGTTCAATAGAAGTTCAGTTTTCTGTTTTGTAAAAAAAAAAAAAAGACAAACCCATCTGCTCTCCCTCTGGGATTCGGGGCTTGGCTTCGTCTAACTGCAGCTTTCCCAGGAAACGGGTCAGTAATTTTGTCGCTTAAATTCAATGTGGTATCTTTGGCTACACTAGACCTAAAAATGTTGGGTTTGGGGCGTGGGATGTTGCTTAAACCGTAAGTGATTCAATCCATTCTTAAGCAATGCGAGTCAATGATTAAGTGCTTTAGCGAGCTGGCACAGTTGGCCAGCAAAGAACTGACAAAGACTGAAAATTGAGAGACGGTGATGATTTTTATTAGGCAAAAGTTCTAATAAATTCAATTTGTTGTGTTAGAGTAGCCGGCCCGATGAGAGTGATTTATGTGGGATAAACTGTGGGGGTAAAAAGAAGCAGCAGTAGGACATTTCATAACAAAATGATATTTGATTTTACTCTCACTTAAATAGTTTGTGTTTGGAGAGTCTGTACAAACAGAGTGCAAGGAATGCATGAATTTTAGTGGGTACACAGCGCAGTGTAATAAAACTAATACTGAGGACAGTGTGTGCCTTTTAAATGGGGTTCACAGCGAGTTTTCATATTTACAGGAGGAGGCAGAAAACCACTTAAGCCAGCAGCATGCTTGTAAAGAATCGCCAGTGGGGAAAGACCCTAAAAAGTGGGAATTGTGTGTTAGTCTAAGAGCATGCGTTTATATGAGTGGAGATAAAATGTCTACACTGAATGCAAAAGCCTTTTTTTCTGCAGCAGTGGGAGTAACTGTTTCATTTACATGCCTCTGGATGCTGCACGTGGATGGACATCATCATTATTCACAGTTAAATACCAGGGCCCTCTGTAACACAGGACTGCATTCTAATAAACAGGCTCAAGTGTTTGTTATCATATTTGTGACAGACTCACCCCTGCCTATTTACATATGTGCTTATGCATCATTGAGTGTGAGTGTATGCAAGTACGCTGCTGTTTGTTTTTCTTTCTTTTAGCACAATATTAGAGGAAGAGAAGGTCCAGCAGAAGGAGAGGAACAGGATGGAGATGAGGAGACAGGTCACTGTTTCGTGGGACTCGGGAGGGTCTGATGAAGCACCACCAAAAGTAAGACACTACCACACCACATGTGTTTGTCTGTCTGTGCGTTTGTGTTCGTACGAGTGCACAATGGTGTTTTCTGTGCTGTTGACACCCTGATCATTGCAAACACTGAGTGCTTTAAAGCCACAATTATAGACTTTTGGTATTATTTCTTGTGGATTTGTGATAGGTTTGTTTCCAACTTGTTGTATTACCCAAATATCTAACTGTTAAGCACTGTTAAGTCTAAAGAGGAAAAATCAGCAAGTTTATGTTAACACTTTTCACATGATGACTTGTCAGTTTGCAGTCAGACGAGTCATAGCAGAAGTCAAAACAAAGAGATGAGAAAAGATTTGAGCTCTTTCATACAGACTTTTCAAGGAGTGCCGCGTGTGTGTGTGTGTGTGTGTGTGTGTGTGTGTGTGTGAGACCACGTCCCTCCTCGTAAAAATGCTAACATTAAAAAGGAAAGAATGGATTAACTTGATTTACTCTTTGATTTTTTATTTTTCTTTCTACATTCAAAACGCCGTTTGTATTTCAGTGATGCCAGAGTTTCCTATTATGCTTTTTCACTATGATGATTGTGATGACTGTGCAAATGCATGACCACAACCAAACCCTGTTACACAAGACAAGAGCAAGAAGAGGAGAATACTTTTTTCTTTCTTCTTTTCCTTCTACTTTGTCATCATCCAATCTGAAAACCAGACTTGTCTCTTATTTTTTCTCACAAATGCTTTATAAACCGTTCTGTTTGCAAATCCATAAACCCAGCCCCCGCCTCAACTGCTACCATTACTCCTCACAGCTTGTTGCCCCAGCTGCTGGTTGCTTTACCCTCACTTACAGCCTTATGCTACCCTGCTGTTAGCATCTGATTTAATTGCTTCCTTCGACTGCAATGAAAGCCAGATGTCTAGAGCAGAAGTTCATGAGATTGAGATATGTTTTCTTTAAAGGGTTAGGGTCAGGCTAGTTTTGTTTGCCAGTAAACAGCCGGTTCATTGGCAACATAATGAATTAAAGCTGTTGGTTTGGGAATCTTGATGCATGCTCAGTTATTCAGGTAAGGGAATTCAAAAAGTTAATTCTGTTCATCTGGACGTAGTGAAGTCAAGAAGTGAGTTGGATGAGCAATAAAATGTTTCTGCTACTGAAAACGCTACGTCCAGATGATGTTTGGGTACAATCTGTAAGCTTATTTGCTGCATGGCTTAGGATACAGTTGTGTACATCTCTGTCTATGCTTTATCTCTTCCCGGCTGTCACACTGTGACACTTTTATTTCGACATGTTCCTCCTCTACCTTTGTGTTTCTGTTTGCAGCCCAGCCGCCGTCCCTCCCTGCAGCCCACCTTCAATATGGATTGTGTTTCTGCTCCTTCTCATCTTCACTGCCATCAAAAACAGTGCTTTGCCTCACAGCTTTCCCTCTGCACTGGGAACCCTCATCCTCACCTTCCCACTCATCCACTCAACTTATCATCTCTAAAATGCCTGCAGCACTTTTCCTCTTCTCCCAGCCCTCATCCTCAGTCACCCCCTCAAAACAGCACTTATTACAGCAGCTCTTTGTCTCCCCGCAACCCAATGTTAAATACTGAACTCAAATCTTACTCCTCCCTGTTGGTTCAGGATCAAACTAACGTCTTTTTTCCACTTTACACACATTTGGACAGCCTGTCCAGCAGCAGCTGCCCACGAAAGACAAATCCCCCTACTAACAGCCACCTGCCACCTTCTTCCCATTCAAAGTCAAACAACACCCACTTCCATCCTCGGCATTTCTCTCCTTTCCTTTCACAGTCCAGTCCCAACTTTAACTCTCTACCCTTCAGCATGTCAAATGTTTGTCCCCACACCCTCCATAGCATCCAGCCCGAGTCCAATTTTGATCTTAAGACCCTGCAGTTGCACAGAAACAGCAGCTCTCATACCCACCGTCAGACTGATCGCAGTACTCCACTCCAACTGCACTCTGACGCCCAGACATGCTGTCCTGCTGTGCAGCCATGTGAGAAGTCCCCGCTCCTACCTCCGGCCCCACACACAGTAGCATCTGCCTGTAATCTGGCCTCCACCCACCTTCACCCATCCAGCCAAATGTATAACCTCCCCATAACTCCCCACGTACCTTTTTCCATCCTCTGCTCTGAAAGACCCATGTCTACACCATTGAAGGCAGGTGGTGTGCTGCTAAACTACACTAAAGCTTTTTCTACTAACAGGAACAAATGTGAGTGCATGTATTTAAAAAAAGAAAAAGAAAAACGCTGCAACAGTCCCATTAGTGATGCATGTTGGGTAGGGTCAGTCAACATTATTTTATGTTAACATTGATTTTCACTATCTAAATTCCATTTTCAATATAAAGTGGGATGAGAGTTGCAGCATTTTTTAATACTCTCCACTGAGAAGTAAAACTCTCATCTTTAGACCATTATCATAATTATTGTGCAGGAGGGAGTTTTGGGGGTTTTTTCCAGCGGGTTTATGCTAAGCCTGCTTGCATGCTTTGTTCTCGCAGGACTGGCTGTTGAAACGTCCTCTGCACTCTGCGATTGAATGCAGCCACTTATATTTGTGTTTGCGTCTGTCGGGCATAGTTTTGACGTGTCCTCGGATTAATGCACCCTATTTCTGGCTTGTTCAGGAATGCCTTCAACGAATCCTTAATCCACTGGGCTAACACTGACTAATCGAACAAACATGACACTTCTGTGGAGTGCATGTTAAATCAAAAAACACAAATATCTGATCAGTTTCAGTGACATGAGCTCAGAACATTGTTTAATAAATTATCTTCACACTAGATGGAACCGAAGTCCAGAGGAAAATGTAACACAGTAACACACTGTGATTAAATACCCTCTAAGTATATGGGTCTGCTTATGCATTGTACTATATCACATTCCTTTATTGCATAATATTATTAAATCAGGTTGTCTCACTGAGATCTTTTTCAAGTGAAATATATGCACAAAAGATATTCAAAGTTTCTACTAATGTTTAGATGAACATGTGAAGACAGTAACTATAAATACCAGATGAGGGTAAAAGGTCTGTGTGTGTCACATGTGTACACTCTGTCACCTTCAACTAGGTGGTGGTTGGCAGCCAGTAGTAGTAGTACATACAAGCTCTAGGCAATCCTGTTTTCAGGGTAAGGTCAGTCTTCTTTCCGTGGCAGCACACAAACAACATTCACATATTTTCTGTCTTGAAGTGTATGGCTTCTTGTAAAATAAATATATATGGCTGCAATTTCTCTAAAGGTGAGAAATCAGCAAGGAACAGCCTTTCCCATTGGCCTGTTTGGCTCTTTGCTGAAAAGTTAAATCCTCACCACAACCAGGATCAGCTCCTGTTAATTGACATGATGATATGTCCTCCAGAGATCGAACTGGGGAACTTTTGTTTATTAGGTTAATGTGTGAATCACTACACTAAGAACAGCTTTAATCACTCCTTTCTTGTGGAGCTTTGCCATGGTGTCACACTTGTAACAATGCATGTCTCAAAATTATTGATTTGATTTAAAAATAAATAAATAAAAATTCCACTTACTGTTTTTCCAAAATGTGCTGTGCAGAAATGGTATTTTTAAATGACATACTCTGTTCAAAGGTGTAGTAGCTGGATTTCAGAACCTCTGAACCTTACATCAGCAGCATCTCAAAGCAAAAAATCTTGCATTTCAACCACATCTATTCCCCCTTCTCCTTTTTTGTTTCATTTAGATTAAAGAAAATAAAGAGAAGAGAAGCAAAAATGTTTACAGGCTATCATACTTAACTGAAATGAAAAGAGTGCATATAAATTTGGTAAATAACACGAAAGGCGCACTAGCCGAACACTCGACTAAGAGTGTCCGATCTCAAGGTTTTTGGAAAATGTTACAGTTTTTGTAAATTTGCCTCTGTACAACCAACACAGTGGATTTCAAATCCAGTTTTAATTCAAGGGATTTAACAAAATATTCCTGTAAATGTTTATGACACATATTATAAATTGTGTCACTGTCCAAATACTTATGGGCCTGACTATATCTCACCTCAGCACTTTCACAGGGACTGGCTCACAAACACTAACATACACACACGGTTGTAAAAAAAAAAAAAACTACCAAAACAGATTTAGATTGCAACATGGTGGTGGCCCACTATGAGCTTTATTTGATGCTGCTTGAGTTGAAAATCTCATATAAATGCTAAGTGCTGTATGCTGTAAATGCTAAAGGTAGTTTAAAAAATGAAGATAAATTGCTTGTAGGCATATCAAGCACCATTTTACAGAACAAACCAAATCCGCATTGGTGTTTGAGGTAACAATTACCTCAAACACCAAAAAAAAGTTTATGGTGTTTATGATGGCATTTCCTGCTCATGTACATAAACCTTTTCAATTCAAAGCAACTCACTGAGCAAGGTCATAGAAACCTCTTAGCTGGTTGCACATGGATGCAATGGTACGAACCTGCATTAATGTCAGAAGTGCATCAGCTTATTTGTTTCTCAGATGGTCTAAACTTCTGTAACTATTATGTTTTTACATTAGGTGGTGCAGCTAAATCAAAATCCTTTATTTATTTGGTCTTTAATGATGAAATTCAGTTATTCACCCAAAGCTTTGCAGATATTAGTCAATGTTTGGCTTTATTAGCCGGTGTGATTAATTTCCCATCTGTCTATCCCTGTGTGTTTATCTTCCTATTTTTATCTTGGGTATTCCCAGGGAAACCTCCCTGCCAAAGGAAAATTAATCTGCTCGGTGCAGATTTAACCTTCCAAGATATAGTTTTGTTCATGTAAACCCTTCCACGTGTGAGCCTGTCCACAAACAGGCTGAACATTTCCATCGTTTGGCCTGACTGTGTCTGAACATTTGAAGCCAGTTTTTGTCTCGTCTTCAGTGTCTTTGTCTTGTCTGCTTCTCTTTGTCCTTTCTCCCCCTCCCTTTCTGTTTATTTTTTCCATTTTTATTTTCTTTCCTTGTCTCCTTATATCCCACTTTGCCTTTCTTTGCATTCTGCCTCCCTCTTCATGTGTCGTTGTGTCTCGTCTTGCTGTCGGAGGTGTGGTCCAGAGAAAGCTACTATGAGAGACTGTGGAAGGTAGAGGTTACAACACTGCCGTGCTGGAAACGAGCTC